>NW_025091327.1:3445187-3498460 GCF_907166805.1 Alternaria atra
TGATGTATGTCCTCGGTGATAAGCAGGAGAATAGCATAATGCTAGCTGCTAGCATAACGACGATGGAAGCTGACCTCGACACGTTTCCCATTGCTGACATGGCTGCGTACGGAGATCAGAGATAGGTACGACGGTAATACTGCTGACCGTATTTATGGAGGTGAGCAATTGTTTTCGAAGCCATGGCTGTGGCAGCGCTGTTCCCTCCAAGTAGTCTCTGCTTATCACGCATCTTGATATACCGAGATTCGCCTCGCTGACCCCGCAGCGAGCCGAACGGTTCGTGCGACTCTGGGTGTCTACGTTCCGAACGACAACTCCAACAATGACAATGAGCAGCAACATCACAGTCTTACATGTGAACGAGAACTGGCAGGGCCGCGCGGGACAAATCGTATACTAGCCGCGAAATGCATCATGGAGCATGGAATCCACCAGTCATTACCAATTACGCCTAAGGTTGCCTGCGTTGACAGGTTAGCCATGTAGACGAAATGCTGGCGTCCATCAACGTAGTGTTGAGAGGACCATACTCGACATGCTGTCAACGGGCAATGTAATCGCTATGATGCGCCACATGCGACGACCGCCAGCACCAGGTGCAGGGCGTGCCACAGTGAACACGCGCTGACCATGTAGTTTGACTAGGTAAGCGTCACCACCCTCGCACTGCCTGTCATTGCACGATCGGAACGCTGCAGGTCAAGCATGGAAGGAATCGACGAACTGCATTTACAGTACACCTCGCTCATACCTGGCTGTGCCTCGGGTATTACAATACCACTAGGCACTTTGTGAGCTCGGGCATTGCGCACTGTGGGTGTCGCATTCTCTGCAGCGCCAATGTGAAGTCGCGCGTCAAACCCTCACACGGTCACATCGTGAAATTAGGTCAGACTGCGATAAAACCAGCAGTAGTAGTGCGCCAGAACCTATGCGCCTTGACAGTCTCTGTGCAACGTCCCATAAAGCAAACATTGTAATGGCAAGGGCGGTCCTGGCGTCAGATTATGCTCTGGTGGAGTCGCCTTCGGACGGCGGGGTCGTGGGGCAATGCTACTGGCTTCAGCGTCCAGGTACTCCAACACCACTAATAACTGTCGCATATGTTGACCCTCAAAGTTTTGGGGGCTAAAGTAGCCCTTTCAAGTCGATTCGCCGCAGCAGCAACAGAAAGGACGTTACTGTAGTTGCATGAAGAATCGATAGATATCGTCCTTTTGGTGACTTGGAAAAGTTGATGTTCGGTGCGCCTCTGCTAGGGTCGCGACGGCGGCTTTGCATCTTTCACAAGATTGTCAAGAGCTTGTTCAGCTTGTGGACCCGCCCCTGCTGCAACTTTCTCGGCGTGCTTAGTAGCCGCACACATCTGCTTTGATACCCTGGCTTCTCTTTGCTTCAGTGCGGTTGAAATCCATGGCGGTGCCCTGGCAGCCTCGCCAGTGCGAGTAACTCGGGGATTTCCGTAGACTCCGTAACAATCAATCCTATCAATAGTGGAGTCGTCGATTGAATTGATTGTTGGTGTTTTCGGGCAGACTGGACCAAATTGATTGGCAGATTGAGTCTAGTTGCTACTACATCCGCGCCACTGGGGCTCTCTATGATTCACTCGTCCGCGCAATCTTTGTCGATGGCTCGTCAATATCTACCTCTACAGGACTCTTACACTTCCGCCCACGTTTCCTCTTCCCTAAAGCTTTAGATTGTTCATACGCAGCGCGTGCAGCTCGTTTCGCCACAAGGTGCTCATAGGATTCGATCAGCCCATCACCCTTTGCCAATATATCCGATTTCGTCGACCGCCAGGTTTTGGCTTTGTCGATGATTTCATCAACAACTGGATACGGTCTTGCTGTAGGGAACCCTTCACAAGGCAGATCTGGACTGCATTCACGAATTTGCCTAAGTGCTTGTGTAGGCGTCGTTTACTTGCTTCGTCGAGTGCATAAGCATACTGTGTTATGATCTGGTTCTACCGTGACACAAGAGTCTCTGCCATTCTTGGCGTTGTGGGTATAAGAGGCGTAACAGGCGTATGGAGCGCTGAGTCTTGCGGACATGATGGGACTAGGTCCGATGTGGCGATGGTCAGTGCTGCCGGGGGCATCGGCATGCTTCTCAGTACTTTCCCCGGATTGAATGGTACCAGATCACATGCAGCGGACCTGGCCTTGATATTTCTTGGGGTAAAAGCTTTGATCCTCGCAGGGCTGTATAGAGAGATAAAATGTTCCTTGCCGATTGTGTTTACACCTCCCCGCTCCAGTCGGTCAACCTGTTCACAATAGGCCCCTTCCAGCGGGCTAAACACTGCCACGTCACAGGGCTGTAGCTGATGTGATATGTGAAAAAGGAGACGGCACAGTAGGATGTTATTCTCGAAGCAGAACTCCAGAACTTCCAGAGTTTCCTCATTTCCGAATCTGTCGCAAATCAGCACTCGTGGTTTACCGTTTGCTCAGTCCTTAGTTTAGAGGTCGAAATTACATTTCAACCATTCCAAGCTAATCTTGGAATCAGTATGCCCGGATTCGTTGCACGTATACTGCCACCCAGGGATCTCGAATGCGGTCCAATTGCTTCTGTGAGTGGTGGCTCGCCATATGATCATAGGTTTTAGATACCTACCGTCGGTGCTAATACACTCTATGGCGGTGACAGTGGTCCGCTTAACACGAGCGCCTCTACAACCCTGCACGTCATTCTTACCTACGAGCACTTTGACTGAACCGGGCATAGACAGCATGATTCCGGTCTCGTCCATGTTGTATACATTTCCTGCCCGGACGGTCGGGTCTCGCAGCACCTTGCCGATTACGTCAAACCAGTGTCTCATCTTCTCGTCCGTGTTTTTCCTGTGACAGTTCCAGTCTAGGGCCTTCTCCCTCTTCGCTTGTAAATCTGGATAGCGCTTCTCAAAGGCTTTCAGTCAGTTCTTGCCTGGTGGCTTGGACGGTCGACTTTCTAGAGGCCGATGGCGCGTCGCCCTGAAGGCTATGAAAGGTATGTGCTTCATCCGAATGGGTTGTCCAAGATCAGATATTCGTAGACAGAACTCGTTTACGGCTTTCGCTTCGGGTGGCCAGAGATAAGGTTGGCTCTGAGCTTTCTCATCAGTCGATCGTCAACCCGCTTGACGATGTTGAAGAGTGGAGTGAGAGACACCACTGTGGTCTACGAGGGTGCGGTATGATCGACGTACGCCTTCACGCACACCTTTCGCTAACGCCTGGCTGGCTCTATCCATGTTAGCTGACGTGTATGGGCTTCTACAAGATCTCAGAATCGACAGGTCGAACTGCCTGAGCGACTGTCTTGTTACCGCGCTGCCGCACTGAGTTGGCCAACAAAAGGCTTACACTAAAAATAGAAGTCGACTGGTTCGTAGAAAGGTCTAAAACATTAAGCTACAGCACGCACGTGATAGGACTACGATAGCAGCGACTATGTTAGTTATGAGAATCACTCTTGCTTGCGATGAAAGTAATCATGTCAGTTTTGTGCAATCGGCGTCGACGTGCAGTTAGCATTTGTACTGCCAACCACGTAGCCTCGTGTCTGTCCAGGCCCACGTGCGTCTGGCAGCGCCCCGCACATGTCTGTAACGCTGGCAAGTCATCCTTTCCACCCCTAGTAAACTCGCACCCGTAGCCACCGTTATCATACCATATCGCGAAAACATAAATTTACAGATCTTGATTCACTGATCATTTTTACATCTAATATGTGTCATATTAGAGTAACGACATATCGCGACTGTCGCCGAAATCCTCAACATCAAGTAAGAGGGGAGTTTCTTCGGTGCGGCACAGCACGACGTCGTCCAAATCAAGAGCCATGCGTGCCTCCAAGTTTACAGTTGAGAGACTTGCCTTTGTCTCTTGACGTTCAAGATACGGATGTAGAAGGCACATGCCCCACATGCGATGCAAGGACGCCGTCCAATTCATCAGATTGAGTTCGGTCAGTACCCCAACCAACCCTTTTGCAGCGCTCGCGAGCAAGGTCGCATGCTTTGCTATCAAGTTGTTCGAATTCGCTTTATTGCTTAATTAGTCAGCTCACATTTAGTTATAGGGTCACATACAATTTACTGTCCTTTTTCGAAACTGAATATACTTCGTATGGAATCTTACAATTGTCGATGGTTGGGTTCGTGTTACAGTGCAGATCAAGGACAATATGCATTTTAGAGGAGTTATTAGCGGCCATTAAATGAGAGTAGTAGTCATTTTTCGGCTCGTCGCTAATTCGAGTAAAGTAACTCTCGTTGATTGCGCGTTCCTCAAGCTCGTATCTGACTTTGAATCGGAGCACAACCCTTTTTGGTGTGGGACTGTCGCCCATCGCGTTGTTGCCGCCTTGCTCGAGGGTTATACAGCACCCTGGCGTATTGCTGGCTGAGCCCATAAAGATCCCAAGTTGTAGCTAACTTCCGCCAGAGTATTCCCTTATATATGACAGAGATGTAAGGATCGGGAAGTAGGCGCGTTGTGCAGATGATGCTCGCGCGGTCAGCGGTCGTGTGCGGAGGCGTCGACGTACGAGCGTGCAAAGTACGGGAACCGTCGTCGGTTGCATTACTACGACTAGTTAGTGAATGCTACTTCCTAGAAGGGCACGAGAAACTTGCACTGCTAAGATATGTGGATGTGATAATGACAATGGTGCTTGAGATGATACGAACGCCGGCAAACCCTTGGCATGGGGCACTGACCTTCGCCACAGCTAGAACAATAGGCTTAGCGCTGATACCCTGAAACTGTGTAACGTGTTGGACCAGTAAGCTGGGCAGATCAGTAAGCTGGGCACCCCACCAAACTTGACGCGACGCTCTGCACAATAGATCCACAACAACGTAACAAATTAGATAAAATATAGAAATATAATTCACCATCTAGTTCTGCATAAAGTCCGAGTATGTCCTTGAACGTGACACTTCGTACACGTTGGCGTCGCGCGTTGACGTCTCTCACCAGCCTGGCCCTGGCTAGCCTCTGTGGCCACTCCCTCTGCATCTGCAGCCATCTGCAGAGCCTGTTGGACCCGGAGTACTCCACCAGAGCCTATATATTGACGCTGCTAATTCTGCCTTTGTTGTTGACGCCGACTGGCTGCACGTAGCTTCCTATTCTCTTCAGCAAGTATCGTTGCTGATTGCATTGCAAGCTACGCGCTTTTAGCAAGCTGGCAGATAGCAACGCTTATTAGGCTCTCTAATTGCCGATGGAGTCTGTTCTGGAGGTATTGTACGTGCTGTTAAAGCTGTGCTACTGTATGTGGCGTCTCTGCTGTCAATGCGACGTTGTTGTCTGCTGATGTCGCTAGTAGAGACAGCGTCTGGACGACAGTAAGTGACGATAGGACGCGGTCGGGATAGGCTGGTAAATGGGTTGGGGTTGGGTTACCTAGATAGGTAATAACTAGGCTAAGTTAGAACTAGCCTTTACCTATCAAGCTTAGTTATTACTTATCTAGGTAACCCAACCCCAACCCAGACCCAACCCAACCCCAACCCATTTACCAGCCTAGGTCGGGACAAGGGGGGACAAGCCCTGTCGCCCGAAAGCCTGCCTGGATGTTCTGCTGCGTGAATACTATCGGCCGGATCCGTGTATAGACTGTAAGGAAGTCTATGTCTAGGATAAGAAGACGATAGACTCCAGCTGTACGAGACGCTGTACAGTGGTTGAAATGCTTCGCCCACTCTAGGCCAAGCTCATTCGTCGTCCAGCCGCTATCTGAGACGCCAACAGTCCAGTCTTGTGGGAGGTTGTGATACCAGCTGCTCTAGTGGACCTTACCAGACAGGATCACGAGTGGTGGCAGAGACCAGCCAGACGCGTTGATACACTCGATCGCTGTTACCCACTCGCGATTACCTAGCTGTACAACGACTGCTCTACCAACTCTATCAGGGCTAGTCACGACTTTTGACGTTGCAGCGACGCCCATCTTGAAACCAGTCTCATCAAAGTTGTAGATGTCTTAGTCTAGGATGCCGTACGTCTAGCGCGTCTCCTCTACTAGCTTAAACCACGCTGCGATCGCAACAGGATCTTCGCAGTAGGTGCGCTGGCTATTAAACTTCCTAGTCCACTTTGTCTAGAGCTCAGAATGGCTCTAGATAAAGCGTGACACCCATTTCTTGCCAATAGGTTGTGGAGGTGGATCTTGGCCACGGGCTGCGAGTAGAGCGTCTGCCATCCGTCGTACATCGATAATGTAGGGTGGAATACCACGTCGATCAAGGTCTAGGATCCACTAGACGAGGGAATGCTCTTCAGTAGTCGATAGCTTGCGGTTAACAGAGACAATCTCTAATCGTGGCTAGGTACCGCGGATGCGCGTGTATAGTGTAGATTGTGGTACATCAAAAGCTTTTGCGAGGGCGCAGATAGACTGTTCTAGATTATTACGATAGGATGCTATAGCGAGGCTTATTCTGCCTTCACGAGAAGGTAATTTAGGACGTTGTTGTCGCGGCATCGTGGTTATTGTGCAGAGCGTCGCGTCAAGTTTGGTGGGGTGCCCAGCTTACTGATCCAACACGTTAAGGGATACACCACCAAGCTAGCGGATGCTTGTCCAAGTCGAGCGAAGCATACAGTGAAGGTCTCGCGGAAGTCACATATTCGTACGCGGGAATATCTTGCCCACGGGTCGCTTTTGGTGATACGAGGGTACGGAAAACAGATGAGGTTCCCTTACTGCGTCGCGCGTCGCATCGCGTCAGGTTTTGTGGGGCGGGCCGGCTTACTGATCCCGTACAGCTTACCCGCGGACTATGTCTAGGCATACCATGTTTCCTCCCGTGCGCCCTATACAGCACGGGGGCATGAGTAATGAATGCCTATGCTGATGCTTAATTTATCAGGTCCGCGTGTGATTGGTGTCTCGCAACCTTTACCGTAAGACCTAACATCGGTTCTTGAACAGGCCAATAATTCCAGCTTCTAGCTGTGCCAAATGAGGTAATCGTTAACTGATGTCGCATTGCTAATGCATGCTTTCGAATTGTGAGTAGAAGGCTGGTGATAGCTACCGAGGTACACACACGTAAACACAGCACTTGAGTATAAAAACCCATCTCTATTCCTCACAAACACTAAGCATCGAGTTCTATGGGATTCCTTTCATTGGGCCACGGACTATCGAGTGTGCCAACTCCTTGAGCAGTGGTAAGAAGAGGAATCAGAGGGCATATTACCACAAGGTGCCCTACTTGGAGGCTTCGACAGCCGCGCAAACTTTGCCACTCAGTAAGTCCGCCTGTCTGCTGTCAGCCTTAGCTATGAGTGTAGGAGCTAACGACGCATGTTGACAGGCCTTTCCAAGCACATCGCCAATGATCCGACGGTCTTTCGCATTGCGGCAGCACGGGCAGCAGTTCCAGACGTGTACAAAATGGGAGATTGTCACCGCGTTATTGGTTCGAGTCTTCTCTTACACTAGCTACTTCTAACCTCGACCCCCTCTTTCTCGCCCCCATTCTGCTACCCATTGACGCACGTTGCGCTTTTGTGTCTCTCACCCCTCACTTCAGCCAACTTCGAACAGCCTCATTAGCAGAGATACAAACAATCAAGTCAATCAATTTGAGGCCGCCGATTGAGCTTGATTGAAGTTTCATGAGGTCGCGATTGAAATTGATTTGATTGAAGCTGTTTTAGAGTCGTAATTGATTGAAGTTTTGATGCTCTTGATCATGTTTGATATGCAATCTAGGGCGATCTTATATGGCTGCCTCTAGTTATCATTCTCCCACTCGCATATATCGTAGATTCTGATTACCTCCTGATTAGTAAGGCTATCCTCCTGGCTATAAGGAGGCTTGAAGCCTGCTTTTCTCCAACTCTGGGTACATTGGATAGCCGCTAGCAGTTGAGATCCGATCTTCCGCCTGCGGGGCTCTAATAGGTCGCCAAGCTTGCTGAACAGGCGCTCGCATTGACAGCTACTAGCTGGTATAGTGAGCAGATCGATTGCCAATCGCGATAAATTTGGATATCGCGATCGCAGGCTGATCTAATACTTGACTGGATTACCCTCCTGCTTAAACTGCTCTTTTGTCCACGCTGGCTTATATCGCCGCCAGCAATTAAGCTCGTCTATCTTTGATATATCCACCTCGTTTGCAGGCTCAAAGTTGACAAGCGCAGCGATTGCGTCGTCAATACCGCCTGATCACGGCGGCCTCAGGCGCGTAACTGGCAGCGATATAGGCTTATGTCGCGCCCACAGTTGCTGCAACTCTGCCTCGTTTGAGACAATCCAGTGAGGCTTCTCGCGCCAGCTGTTTGAGCAGTAGTTCTTGTAGTATGGGTGGAGGCAAGTTGCGCTATAGTAGGCGGGCGAGGCATCGAGTTTGGTATAGTAAGCGGTGGCCTTGCGCCAGGCAGCTTTGAGGTTGATCGCGAGGTGATCTTCTGGAGCCTCAGGATGAGCGTTGAAGTCGACGTGATCGTAGGTCCTGAGTATCGCCTCGTAAGCTCCAAGTACGTATTCGAATACTGGGATAACCTCGTATATAGCTCCAAAGCTTCCTTGTTTACCGCGCGCCTCAAGGCGTTTTGTAGCCTCCTTGAGCGGCTTCAACACATCGATATACTCAGTTATCACCGCCCAATCTACTGCTTTTAGCCCGCCAGATCGCATCCAAGAGGGCGCGTCAGGTAGCTTGTTATCGCGCGAGTGCGCAAATGCGTCGTCGCGCGCGGTGCGATCAATATAAGTGTTGGCGTATAGGTTGAAGGTTTCTGACAACTGAACTGCGCGCTCAAAGGCGTCGTGATAGCTGTTCCATCGCGTAACAACAGGCTTGATCGGCTCTAGTATTGTTTTTGTGTGCGATTGATCGTTGACTGAGCGCTGAAGCGATGCGAACAAATCATGTTGCTAAGGCGTTTTGATGTAGTTGATGATATCGATTAGTACTCCTAGCGGACCGTCTCTTCGCCAGTCTCGCAGGTATCGCGCCTCTGTATCATGTTCGTTAACAATGTCGTTGTTATACGCCTCCTTGTCAAGTCCAAACATGATTGTCTGGCCTACAAGGTTGAGCGTGTGAGGTGCGCAGCGGAGGCGGCGATAAGGAGCTTCGAAGTCGTATAACTCGCTGAGTTTGGCGACAGCTTGATCGTTTGAGGATGCGTTATCGAGGACGAAGTAGCCTAGCTTAGAGTGATCAATACTGAACTGTTGCAGCGTCTTTGCAACTATATCAGCAATCCAATCACCGCTGTGAGCACCGGTGAGCTGCGGTAGCGCAATGGGCAGGTCCCTAATGTTACTACAGGCGTCAGCGTAATGAGCGACAATACCAAAAAATCCTCGTTTGCCACCCTTTGTCGTCCACCCGTCAAAGCTGATATGGATCTGACTAATCGATCGCGACAGATCGTTGACAACCTGCGGTTCAAGGTGGCGATAGAGCCTCATAACAAAGCTCGCGACGCTAGTACGACTCACCCATAGAGCTTCTGCCGCCTCTGGATTGGCGTACGCTATCATCTCACGGAAAGCTGGAGTCTCAAACTCGCGGAGAGCGTGGTTGTTATCAACTAACCAGCTAACAGCAGCGTATCGAAAGCCTTGTACGTCGAAGTTTCCGATCTGATTTGCGACCTCCTGCGATACAGCAACCCCGCTATCGTTCAGTAATCGCAGGGACGTCTAACCTCGAGGTAGCGCAGCCCTGGCGAGCTGGCCCTGACGGTTAAGGCGGTGGCCAACTCTGTTCTGTGCCATGTGAGTTATCGCAGCAGTTGTTGATAGCGTCACCTCTATCATCTACTTCCCCTCTAATTTCTGATGTTTATAGCTGTAAGCATAGGGTGGTAGTAGTATAAGGTCACATGAATGAGTGTATTCTTCTGTGTATGTACAAATGTGTGATCTGAGCTCTAAAGTAGTCGGACGCATTAGTCATGCCTGCAGAGCAGTCATGTGATGCGGTCCTAGGCTTACACACCCCCTTCAGGTTCGAACGCATGTTGGAAGCTGATGTGATCGTGGACCACCCCCTGCCGTGTGACGGGCAGAGCTGCATTAGGTGCGGGCTAGTACCGCTGACGGTGCAGTTCCAGATGGGCGATCGTCTGCCGTCGCAGTGTTGGTGGACCTCTGCTCTATGTGATAGGCGTCCCCAGAGCTTGTAAGTTTTTGGGGTCCTTTTTGCTTCGCGCTCATTTTGGTCGGGTAGTGCTTAACCTTTTGGCTGAGCTAGATGCCTTTTGCTGAGCTTAATGCCCTAATGTAGGAAAGGGTTCGAAGTGAAGAAGTGAAACCCAGTGTTCGTGCTTTTGTCGAGGCAAAGCTTTGTAAGACCGTCTGCTGGTTGACAGTTAGTTTTGTGTACGAGATGTTGATGGTGTTTGCTTGTGATTCTTGACGTAGCCAGTGATGATGGATGTCGACGTGTCGAAGACTCGTCTTAAGGCGAGGTGGCAGCCTCGAGTAGGCGTATTGTCTGTTGATTGTCGCAGTATAGTAGTTGCTCGTTGTTCGGATCAAAGCCGATATCACGGAAGACTCTCCACCACCATATGAGTTCAGTGCCAGCAGACGAAGCAGCGATAAGCTCTGCTTCTGTGGTAGACTTGGTGACACATCGCTGCAATGTGGCTTTCCAGTCAACGGGACCACCAAAGAGGAAGAAAATGTAGCCTTGCGAGCTTCTGCGGGTGGCTTTATGATCAGCATATGAAGCGTCTGTGGCTCCAAAGAAGTCTGGTTCGCAGTGGTCTGAGATGTAGGCAGCATCGGTGGAGACGGAAGCATTGTAGTGGAGGGCTTGATCTCGGGTGTTTTGCAAGTAAGCTATTGTTTGATACGCCGCGTCGATATGGCGTTGCGACGGGTTGACGAGAAATTCGGCCAGTTTCGAATGAGCTTTAGCGACGTCGGGTCGTGTTGCTCCTGCCACGTATCCAATCGAGCCTACCAGTTGAGCATATCTGTGCGTGTTCGCGTCGTGTTTTGGTTCGTCGGATGGAAGCAGTTCCTCAAGTGGAAGTGGTGTGGAAGGAGGTCGACTGAACGCCTTTGGAGAGGGGTACTTGTGAGCGATTTTGTCGATGTATGATGCTTGTGAGAGCCATATTGCCCCGTTCACGCGGTCGCGATGGACTTGAGTGCCGCAGAATACCTTAATTTCCCCGAGAGATCGGATCTCGTACTTGTTGAGTAGTCGTCGCTCGAAGTCATCAAGGGCTGCCGTGTGAACTGGTAGGCACAGTACGACAATGTCATCGACGTAAAAGAAGACAAGAAGCTTATCGTTCTTCCACAAGCAGGGTGCATCTTTGACCTCGTAAAGTCCGACTTCAGTAAAGGTTTGGGTAAGCTCTTTGTACCAGAGTAATGGAGATGTTTTGAGACCGTATAGCGCTCGATTGAGCTTCCACAAATGGTCAGTATCAGTGAAGCCTTCTGGTAGGTGGCAGTAAACAGGCGTTGTGAGTTGTGCGTTGGTGAACGCATTAACGGCATCGTACTGTCGTATTTCCATGTTGAAGTAGGCAGCAATTGCCATAAGTGCTCGGAAGATGCGCATGGCTAGCGTAGCGGCGTAGGTGTCTTCAGCCGTAGTTTGAAGATCGCCGCGCACGCAGATGCGAGCTTTGTACTTGGTAAGGTATCCTTCACTGTCCAGCTTGTACTTGAACACCCAGAGAAGAGGAAGAACCTCGTTGTTCTGAGCGTCGAAGTCGCTCCAAATAATCCTTTCGAATGTATCTTTTCGCTTAACGGTTTCTATTTCTTGTTGCATAACTCTAACGAATCCCTCTTTATGTGGATAAGGGAGCTTCATAACATCCTTGTAGAACCGGGGTTCAAGTGGAAGAGCGGTATGATGGAATTGCGTTTTTGGTGCGTTTGCAGATGCAGCTACGAATGATGACCAATAGGTACTGACGAAGAAGCTGCTGCTCTTTCTTGTTGGTTTTCTAGATCTCTTCGAACCTTCTGAAAGTATGTGGGACGGGCGCAAGTCGCTGTCGATGAGCTCTCTGTTTTGAGCCAAGTTCGAATCGACTGGAATGTGTCGTTTACGTTTCCTTGAAGGACTTGCAAGATTTGGTGACGGCTCTCTTTGCTGTTGTATTTGTAGATTGCCATGTGAGGTTTGAGTAGGTGCCTGTATGCTTTGTGACCTTTGGATGCCTGTATAGCTTGGTGATGTTGGGGCTGGAGTTGGAAACATCGATGGCTGGGCAGTTTTGTCTAGATTTGCTTGGTTTAGTTGAGGTTGGAGTTGTGAGGTTGATGTAGGGTGAATTGTTGGCTGTTTGCTATTCTCTGTTTCGTCCTCTGATGTGTCTTCAGGGTCGTGGAGAGTTGGCATGCGATATGTTTGGATGAACTCTTCTAGGTCTGAGCCTTGCAAGATTGGTTCTGCTTCATCCTTGTCTGATTGATAGAACATGGTTTCCTTGAATGTTACATCGCGCACTCGAACGACCTTTCCTTGGTGGGCTCTGCTCCTAGCTCCGGGCAACCATATCCGGTAGACGTTTGATGCATCATATTTAACTAGATATCCAACTAGCGAACGTGGGCTGAGCTTGTCTCCTCTTGGTATTTGTTGGCGCAGCGCATACGCGCGACAACCATAGATCTTCAAGTGAGCGAGAGAGGGCTTTTTGCCATATGCCATCTCGAAAGGAGTCTTCCAGCTCAGTGTTTTGGTAGGTGTTCTGTTGAGGATATATGCAGCACACATGTATATCTCAGGGCTGAGGGCTAGAGGCAGGTTTGATGCCACTCGCATTGAACGACTGCGGTCAATGAGGCTCTTGCCTGAGCGTTCAGCAGAGCCATTCTGCTCCTTGACGTGTGGTACTCGAATCTGAAATTTGATGCCTTCTTGTTGGCAGTAGCCTCGGGCTGAGTCGTCGGTGATGCCATACCCTCTTTCATCATCTGCGATAAGGAACGTGACTGTGGTGTTGAACTCGCGTTTGATGCTTCGATCTAGTCGTCTGAGTATCTCAAGTAGCGTCGCTTTGTCGCGTTTAGCAATAGTAAATACGAAGTGAAGCTTCGTGTAGAGGTCGATACCATGAAAGACATATTGATGGCCGTTGTAAGCAGTTGCTTCAAGCCTAATAAGATCGATAACCACCGTTTCGAATGGTCGGATGCCCCTATCTCGTGACCGATTCGGCGCGAGATGATTTGATGGCCTTTGTTCTGCGAGCATTGTTCACAGTTGATTGTCTTCGGCGAACCTCCGTAGGTGGTGCGATTCCGATGACGTTACTGGGTAGGTGGTCGATCGCATCACTCCCAGCGTGTCCGAGAAGCACATGTAGCTGTGGCTTTGAAAGCGTGCGAGGTCGTGCTGGTAGAGCAGAGTGTTGCGGTCTTCTCTTGTTTGTTACATGGAAAGAGTGCAGCGCGGTATGTGAGGCTGCCTGTTGTAGAGGCTCACTTCGATGCACGAGGAGCCAATGGCCTCCCAATCGGGTAAGATCAGCAATGGGTTCCCGCGGGGTTCCGGCACGATATAAGATACTCTTTCCTGAGTCGAAGTGCACGTTTGATGACGACAGGCGTGCGAGCGAGACGAGGCTTGTGAAGAAGGTAGGGATTAGTGCTACTCGTTTAAGCGTTGTAGTCTTTGTGCCTTTGGCGGTAGTAAGAGGTATGTTTACTTCTCCCACGCTTCGATGCGTGCTTCTGATCCTCCAGCAAGCACAATGTCATCTGGGGCGGCCGGTGCTTTCCATTGGAACTCGGCAGTATTGTTGCAGATGTGTACGTCGGTAGCTGGGTCCAATGTCCATGAGTGGAGGAGCGGATAGTGCTGATAAGGTGGTTGATGGTTGAATGCAGACAGAAATACAGCATAGGCTTGGTTTGAAGTATGTTCGATGGGGTCGTCCCCCGCATCAATCTCTATCGAATCGGAGTCCACTTTACGACCAGGGTTGCCAGTTTTAAGTTTCTTGTATCGCCGATTTTTCTCCCGAATCTTGTTTAATAGGCCCTTCTTGTCTTTGAACTCGTAATCGGAGATCTTCTTGGCTTTCTCAGGGTCTTCCACGAATCCCCTTGGTCTTAGTGAGGTATCAATGTATGGGCATTGTCCCCAGAAGTGGGTGTCGCCACAGAGGCATGGCTTCACGGGTCTGCCGTCGTTTCTGCCTCTTTTCCCAGTGTATGGAGATTCTTTGTTGTTGAACTTCGCCCCAAACGCTGCAGTTTGTATGTTCGCTTTCTTTGAATGTGTGGTGCGATGATATCGTAGGAAGTTTCCGACTAGGGTTGGAAGTTGACTATCGTGTGGCACAGGCTGATCACGATAGCGGCTCCATGTCTCTTCGGCCTTGAAGACATCGATAGCAATAGTGGCAGAGTAGCCTGAGTCGATCTGTTTAATGGCTCGAATGAAGTCTTTGTGAGGTCGAAAGCCGTGTGCTTCCGGCAAATCGAGTTGTTTCGTACGGCTGTATGCAGCGAGGAAGTCGTTACACCAGTCTTCGATGTTTGACTGACAAGCATGCAGCACTTTCGCTGACTCGTATGCTTTCTGGACTCGATACTCTGATCGGCGGTGGTAGGTGAGTACAGCTCTTGAAGAGTTTTGAGCTGCTGGTAGACTGAGTCTTTGTCTTTGATGTGGTAGAGTAGGTCCTGACTGATGGTTTTAGTGATGTGCGCTTCAACTTGACCTAACTTATCTCGCAAGCGTCTGTATTCCTTGATCTCCTTATAGTAGGTGTTGATATCTGCATTGTATTGAGCGAAAGCCTCTTGGCTAGGCTCGGTGGCAGGCGATCCATCTTCACTGATGTTGGCAAATGGACGAAGAGGTTTTTCTGGCTTCTGGAGAGGTTGGACAACTCGATCGGGATCGATGTACTCCCATACGTCCCCTGATTCAGCTATTCTCTTAATGACGAAGATCCAGAGCTCCCAGTTGTTGCGGCCTTGGAGGATAATGTCTGAACTAACAGAGTGGGTCGACATAATAGTAGTGATCGGAGGTTAATGTAACAGAAGTAATAGAACGGATTAGTCCGGGCTCATAACTGTAAGCATAGGGTGGTAGTAGTATAAGGTCACATGAATGAGTGTATTCTTCTGTGTATGTACAAATGTGTGATCTGAGCTCTTAAGTAGTCGAACGCATTAGTCATGCCTGCAGAGCAGTCATGTGATGCGGTCCTAGGCTTACAGTAGTTATAGGCAATAGTATTTGCTTCACACTACAAGAGAATAGTAAGGGAAAGCTCTGTATTACTACACTAGGTGGGGAGGTCGTAAGAATACTTCTTATCTATCCCTGTCACGGTAACCACCGTGGTTCCCTTGACACTGAACGCGCTACAGAATCCGAGTGCTCCGCCAAGCACCAGGATTCTGCTGATTGGCCGGCCGGGCCTAGCGCCATGCGCACGGCCCCCATCGATAACTTCTTACCGCCTGTACATGCTGATTCTGTTTCCTTACGCAACGTCTTGTATTACACCAGATATCGTACGTAGCCACAATTAACGCTTCTAGTAAGCTCTTAAACACGTGCTCGTAGCATCTCGTGACAATCCCCTAACGCGTAGAGCGTAGGTTATAAGTAGGTTTAGAGGCTAAGACGTAAGCAAGAGAAGTAAACATGTTAGGACTATAATCGTCCTCCTCGCTTAGCCTCTGCTGTCCTGTATTACAAGTTCTAACTAGATCTTAACATCCCTTTGCTTAACTATATCCTCTACCTCTACCTATAATAAGGCCCCTCCCTTCTAGATGTGCTTTTTCTTACGCCTTTAACGTTTAAATACTGCCTAGTTTACCTCCTTAAGAGTAGCTATTCTAGCCTTAAGCTGTTAAGGGCGGAAAGAGGCCTGCTAACGAGTATGCATTTGCTCCTATGTACAGAAGAAGAAGGATAAGTGTCACGAGATGCTACGCGCACGTGTTTTAAGAGCTTGCTAGAAGCGTTAATTGTGGCTACGTACGATATCTGGTGTAATACAAGACGTTGCGTAAGGAAACAGAATCAGCATGTACAGGCGGTGAGAAGTTATCGATGGGGGCCGTGCGCATGGCGCTAGGCCCGGCCGGCCAATCAGCAGAATCCTGGTGCTTGGCGGAGCACTCGGATTCTGTAGCGCGTTCAGTGTTAAGGGAACCACGGTGGTTACCGTGACAATAAGGAAAAGAAGAGTAGCGTCCTCCTCGTACGGTATTTATCCTCCGTACGCTAATACAAAGATAGATAAGCGGGAAGTTCTTCGGCGTAGCCTCTTGTGGTACTTAGGCGTAGCCCCTTACATAAGCAACGTGTGCAAGTGTTCCTTTATAGTTTATCCCTTTTTAACCTATATTACTATCTTAACAATAGAATTAGGTAATAATCCCTTATAATCCGTTATCCTCTTAACAATTAGCGTTATTTAAGCCTCTATCTCCTAAGCGTTACTTTATATTTTAAATTACTAGGAGGTAGGCCAAAGTGTAGGTGTAAGGGGCTACGCCTAAGTACCGCAAGAGGCTACGCCAAAGAACTTCCCGCTTATCTACCTTTGTATCAGCGTATAGAGGATAAATACCGTACAAGGAGGACGCTACTCTTCTTTTCCGTATCCTTCTTCTTCTGTACATAGGAGCAAATGCATACTCGTTAGCAGGCCTCATTCCGCCCATAACAGTAGGTAGTGTTAGCGTATAAGGCTATACTTTAAGCCTAGATAACACTATATCTAGGTTATATAGGACTAAGCTAGTTACTTGAAATCTTAATAGGATGTTACTCTTTAAGAACGTCCTATTTAGTATTAGCTTAGTAGTAGCTAGGAAAACTTTCTTATTAATATAGTAGATGTAGCTATTTACAAAGCCCTTTAGTTCCTTCTTATTCGCCTACTTTAGTAACGTAAAATAACTTATATTAAGTAGCTATAGGTTATGCAATAAGTGTAGAGATATATAGAGAGTGATAAAATTTCTTTCCTTACACAGATTCTAAGAAGTAAGTAACTTATAGCTTTTATAGCTTTTAAGAATATATAGGTAGTAACTACTTACTATTTAAGCTTCTATGTACTTGATAAAGTGCTATAACTAGGCTAGACTAAGCTTATTTATTATCTAACTATTATTACTAACACTTATTATACTATAAAGTAGTAGTGGCTAAGTAAAGAGGACGATTATAGTCCTAACATGTTTACTTCTCTTGCTTACGTCTTAGCCTCTAAACCTACTTATAACCTACGCTCTACGCGTTAGGGGATAGATAAGAAGTATTCTTACGACCTTTCAACCTAGTGTAGTAATACAGAGCCTTCCCTTACTATTCTCTTATAGTGTAAAGTAAACACTATTACCTATTACAACCCCTGCTATAAACTAAGTTTAAACTACTAGACTTAATCTTTACTTAAATCACTATATAGTTTGTTTCGGCCTGCGCATATCTACACAGTTTCTTATATAAGAAATTAACCTCTAAGCTATTTTTTACCAACTTAACTCTAGAACGTAAGAATTAAGCTAAATAGTATTTCTGTACAATATAGAGAAGGCGTCTTATAAGGAAGCTAACCTAAAGAGGGCTTTAGTTTAGAGGAGAACTATAGCTATTATCAATATCTATAGTAAGATATGTATCTATAATAGTTAATCTAGTAAACAGCCTAAGTTATATTATAAGATAAGCGAATCTAGCAAATATAGCAAATTAGCGTCCTGCGCAGACAGCTAGCCGTCCGCTAGCAGCCTGCGTAAGACGCCTACTTCTAACTTTTTCTAACGTAGGCTAAACTTTTATTACGTAACTATAACTAAGATACTATTAAGGAACAAGCTAATTAGGCTTTAGCCTATAACAACAACTTTTTTAATTATATTGCGTCTATATTAAATAGTAGGATTACTTTCTTTAGTAGTGCTAAGATTAAACTATATATTAGAAGAAAGTTGCATTATTACCCTTATTAGACTCTATTTCTATTTCCGCTCCTGTGTATTTAGCTAGAGATTTGTACTTTGTATCTTATTTTGCGTTTTTCCTTTATAAGTATAGTACTATACCTGTTATAGAAAGGATAGTAAGGGAGCACATTAAAATTAAGATACTATAGCCTATGCAATACTGTAGAGCATCCTTAGCTTAGAAGATGAATCCTGTAACTTATAAGGGCAAAGCCTCTCCTTAACTATTACTTACTACAAGGTTTAGAGCTAAGGAGTGAAAGGCTACGTCTTACTACGAAGGCGCAAACTACTAGACCTCCGAAGGCAAACTACTAGACCTTCTACGGCCTAGTACGCCTTTACTTTACTTCTCTCGCTAGGCTATATAAGCACGTATACGCTCTGCCTCTTTTAGGCTCTACGTCTACTATTTTCTCTACTCTAAATACAAGCTTCTACTTAACTAGTTCGCTCTTCTGCGCGTAAAGTCTACCTTACACAACTACACCTCTTATATTACCCTTTATAGTTATTAGTATGATCTTAAAGAGCTAATATAAGGGACTGTAAGGCATACTAAACTAATCTGTATAGTAACACCTACACCTCTTTTAATAGATTTACTAATATTATTACTACTCTAGGACGCAATCTATGGGACATTTGCGTAAATCCTTAGAATAATAAGAAAGTATACAAAATACTTAATAGCATTGTTGCGCATAGTAATAAGGATAACCAGACTAATAATTCTACTCTTAGTTAGCTTCTATTTTCTAAAAGCAGAACTTATACTATGCTATTACTAAGAGGACTTACGTAATTGAAGTAATGCCTATAATATAGATGCTACGATTATAATGTTTATCTATTATAAAGCTAGCTACTATAGTTATAATATATACTAACACGTAAGGAGGAGTAGACAATAGCTCGACGTTCTTATTAGAGTATCATATATTCTAGATAATAGTTAGTAACAAGATTAAGACTTAATAAATTAGTATGAAGTTTAGTAAGCTAACAAAGTAATTAACCTAGATCTTCTGGTTACCAAAGGCATCCTTAACAAATGGAAAATATTAATTATCTAAAAGCGCTATAGTGTCTTCTTGAAGGCGTTGTAGTACCTCTACCTGCTCTTATAGATCTAAGAACTTTGCAGTATTAGGGAAATTATTTAAGACTATATAAGCAACGCAGGCTGTTCTTAACCTTTAATCTTATAAAGGCTTAAAGTTCTATAGATAAGAAGACTTACTAATAACTACAGTTAAGATGCCTTTTAAAATGAATATCTAACCCTATCTCGGAACACTAGTAATATTGTCTATCTCTATAATCCTACGCGCAAGTAGCCTGCTAAAAGCGCCTATAACTATAGTAGTAGAGAAGAAGATAGAACTCCTAAGCCTACATTTATAATAACAATACTATATTATAATGCTCTGCCTAGTTAGCTTTCTTTACTATCAAGGTAATATTAAGGTTGTACTTACTACTAAGCGACGCTAGGGAAGAGACGTCTTTCTACAAGACTAAGCGCTATACAAGCTCCTAGCAAACTACTAAAGCTATTAAAAATTTCAATAAGCGTTATTATAGTACTCTAAGTAACTATAATAAAGAGAATCTAGATAGAGAGGCAGAAACGTTGTATAGCAAGGTTAGGTAGAACTTCTAAGATAATATAAAAGAGAAAGAAAATAGTAACTATAGTCTAGAATAGGATTCTCTTGTTAGCTAAACGTCTTTAGAGATTTTTAAGAATAGTATAGAAGGAAAGGCTTATAGTATAATCCTAACCTATTATACTAAGATCTACTTCTAACCTAGCTATTCTGGTATTACTAATATTAGATTAGTCTAGAAAGGAGAGTAAATACATAACTATAATAATTAGTAGGATAACCTAGTTAAGTTTACGTAAGAGTATACAAGTTTCTTCCTTAGAGAATAAGGGACTATCGTTAAGGTATTTAATGTTTAGGTTTAAATCTTTCTTAGAGTCTAGAGCACTTCTTACAGCTAAGTTATCATACTAATTAGTATACATGCTTAATCTTAATAACAGGAGAAGAGGGCACTATATATTAAGAGAGTATTATTTAAAGTAGAAGATAGAGTTAGGTTAAGCAACAATGTAAGCAACTAAGGCACTTACAGTAATAATTAGCTTTTATTCTTTTGAAGACTTTAAGTAATTATACTGCTAAAAGCATCCTCTTAGTTATTGTTATCTTAATTGCAATATAATAGGCTAGAGCCTAGTTAGTAAATCCTTAATAATATCTTAGTTACGTGCGCGAGGCGCACTATCTACAGATTCTAGGTGACCCCCTAAGCACTTAGAATCTGTGTAAGTAAGCCTAGTAGAAGGTTATCCTAAGCTGCTGCCCCCTAAATAATCTTTAGAACCCTAGCTACTTATAGTTCTCTTCTCTATTAAATACAACTCTAGTATACCTATGTAATAGCTCCCTAAGCGTAGCCCCTTACATTTTATATTTAATCCTAATTAACAGAGCCTTGCTTTAAGCCTTTATTAACACGACGCGCGTTGAGCTTCTTTACTACCTCTTCTGTTACGTGCGAGTAGGTTAACCCACTGCACAGGATTAGTGTTATATGAAGGCACGAAAGGCCTTTAGATAACAACTAAGCATAAGCTATTATAAGATTACTAGCCTAGGACTGCAGCTTTATAGGACGCTTAGTTAACAGGCTACTAGCCTTATGTAACGTCTAGCAGTAAACGTGTGTAGTGTAGCTAGTAGACTCTAGTTACGCGTAGAGTACTATTTAGTAAAAGCCCTACGTAATACCTCAACAGTACTAAGTTGTAGGTCCAATAGGTTTATAAAAGACTATTATAAGAGGGTAAGTAATTGTAGTTAAAGCCCTGTTAGTCCTCTAAGGTTTAAGGAATAAATAACAACTCTGCGTAACAGCTAAATTATAGCTAAGAAGTAAGCTATTATTAGAAGTCCTATTAGTCCTCTATTAAATAGAGTATAGACTATTATACTAAGTTAAAGTACTAACTAGTATAAGATTATAAGCGTAAGATTAAAGGAACTACTAAAAGTCGCGACTACAACAGCAATTAAAAGCTATGTAGATAAGCTGTACAACAAAGAGTAATCTATAGAAGTCTTGTATAGTAACAGGCTATAGAAGCCCTACTAGTCCTAACTATAGAGAAGTAGGCTATAACGCAAAAGCTTATAAGAAGCTTAGCTGCTAGATAAGAGTAATTAAAGGAGAATACTAATTAGGAATCCCTGCACGAGAAGCACGCATATACAGATATAAGCCCTCTTATAAGGAATTAGAATATAAAGGATAACTTACCTAACCTTAATGCATAGGAGCTATCTACCTACGCGTTAGCTAAGCACCTTACTAGAGTACTAGACAATAAGATACAGTAGAATATCGCTTAGATACTTAAGAATAATAGATAAAAAGAAGCTATCATAATGCTAATAATTAATAAAATTACGTAGAGAGTAAAAAGCGTTGTAGGAATAGAAGGGTTACCTAGGAGCCTACTAAAGGTCTCTTAGAGCACTACGGCTAAGGTAATAGCCTAACTAGTATAACTACTTACTCTGATAACTGCCTAGTTAGAAGCCCTAGAACAATAGACCCTCTAACTAGCGCTAACCTTATAGTTATCTAAGAGCTAATTAGGGCTAGAGATACCGCTAACGAGACACACTACGAGGACAAAGTACTCTCTTACCTAGAGCTATTCAACAGGGATAGGTCTAAGTACTCTATCTTTAGGTACAAGACTAAGGCAAAGCTGTATAACAACTACTAGAGTACACCTAATAGGATAAAGATTGCGTACGTAGTTAGCTGTTGTTCTAAACGGGCTTTAGACGTCATCCTCCCCTAGGCAGAACAGCACTAAGAATACAACTCTATTAAGGACTTGTAGAGTTTTCTCAACTAGTAGTACAACGACCTGTACCTAAAAGCTAAAGCACTAGACTAAATCTTAAACCTGTAATAAGGAAAATGTTCAATTTAAGATTACTACATAGAGTTTAACTAGTTAGAACTCTAGTTAAAAGTGCAGATTAGTAATACGTAGAAGAAGAGTATATTATTAAAAGGACTAGGCGTAGAGGTTTAAAAGGCCTTAATCCTCGTAAAGGAGGACCTATTGTTTGAGGAATACGCACGTAAAGCAACTTGCGTCTTAGATAACCTATACTAAGTAAACATAGCTACTTATAGTTAAATGAAGTTTAGTATACACTATAACTATAACTCTTACTAATAAGTTAACTAAAATAGTACAAGAACTTCTTCTTTACTAGGGGACATAGACTTTGAGCTAATAAAAGTAAGTAAGGTAAGCACAAAAGATAAGAAGCTAAACCGCGATTAGATAGAGTGCTACTTATGTAGGAAGAAGGGATATATAGCTAGGCACTATAAGAAGGGTGTTAAGCTAAGAAACACTAAGGTAAGCAGAGTAGCTTAGCGCAAGTCTTCGCTAATTTATAAGTGCTATGCAGAGGTAGAGGATAGTAGTAATTTAGAAGACTTAAGAAAAGAGTAGCTCTAAACTAAATTCTTAGCTTAGAGCTACTAGAGATAGATTAGTAAACACGTAGCAAATAGAACTAGTTTTAATAAAAGTATATAAACAAAGCCTCTTACGGAACATCTAATTGTAAATATAGTGTATAACGCAACTGCGTATTATGAGTAGCTATACTCTATCTTTTACTTCCTAAAATAATAGAGTATACTAGGTAGGAAAAGAAAGTTTTATAAAGCACTAGGTTTTAGCTAGTAAATAGCTAATACAGAGAATATCTAGTTTATTCTTAGATAGAAATGTGATGGGCAAGTAGTACTATAGGAAGGTTCTTTGTTTAGGACCGTAGAAGCTTAGCTAGCTCATTTACAATTTGTTTATATCTACTTTCTATCTTACTTATAGCCTGTAGGTTGTATAATAATAACTATACTTAGTTAATTTTATATGTTTTCGCTAAGTAAGTAACTACCTTTGCAAGATTAGGCCCTCTATCTACTTTAAGCTTACGTAATATACTTTATCTACAGATAATGTCCTGATAGATAAACTTAGTAATAGTTTTTAATTTATTATTTAATAGAGCTCTTGCTTCTAGCTATCTACTTGGGTATTTTCTTGTAATGATAAGGTATTTCCTACTAGAATAATAAGGTATATAGACTACATTAATAGCTGCTGTTTCCTAGATTACAAAGCTATATACTATACTAAGCTATAAGTTCATTCAGGCTAAACGCACGGACCGAACAACAACATGAGATTAGAAGATAGGTATCTTTTGCAACACCACACAACTCTATTGATATAAGGTTATTTAGCGCTAAAATTTCAGGAACGTAAATGCTAGGTAGTAAATTATCAGAACGCTAACGCGATTTTATCTTAGCGTAGGCAGAGGCTAGTGCAATAACTAAAAAAATCGCTAACGCGCTGTACAGAAACGATAGCTTGATAGGAGGCCACCTCTAGCACTACTACGTGCGATCGTACAGGCCGTCTACCTATTTTAACTAGTAGAGACTGTTGATAGCTGCTTCAAATTACTAAAAAAGCCCCTAGTATAGAGTACTGTAAGCTCCTTAAGGAGGCTAGCCTGTAAGATAGCTAGGAGGCCTACTCTAACGTTTTAAAGAGTAAAGTGCAACGCGCCCTTAAAGAGGAGGGCTACTATAAGTTTTACGTAAAGTGCAGACAAAAAATTAATAGATCTACCACTAAATAATGTCTTAAGTTTACTTAGAATTAGCGTAGCTTCGACTAGCGCAGGAAGACTCTAAAATTTAGTAACAAGTGTAGCCTCGCCTAAGGCTCTAGCTAAAACACTTAATAGTTATAGTGTTTACTAGTAGATAAATAGTTACACAAGATAATAGAGGAGGTCTCTACTGCTATGCAGCCTGCGCGTATAATCTAGGGCGCGATATAGATAACACTAGGAGGTCGAGTTAGCTGTAGTCCTCTAGTGATTATAACCCGCGAAACATTATTAACGCGCAGTAGATATACGGCCTCTAGCTACGTTAAAGCCCTTAATAAGTGTCTTACTAATTAGTATAGACCTAGCGAGTAGTTTATACAGGATAACGCACCTATCTACACTGCTGCGCTCTTAAGAGACTAGCTTAAGGACTATAGTGTTGCAGCAATTAATTAGCTCCCCTATTCTTTTAACCTTAACCTTATTAAACACGTATAGTAGGCGTTTAAAAGGAAAGTTTATAAGCTCTATCCTAAGTTTAATACAATAGGAGACTTACTAAAGAAGTAGGTAAGGTTTAGAGTTAGTTTAAAGGAGGCGTAGGTAGCTATACCTAACACTCTGATTAAGAAGCTTATTACGTTAATACTGTACTGCCTCTACGCTGTTAAATAAGTAAAAGGGTATTAAACAAGATATTACGATTGATGGGATTAATTTGCTGCCCTTGATTAGATATTTAAGCATAGTTCTATAGAGTTGCATAGCTTTGAAGTTTGCGATATTAGTAGTGTTAGTAGCCTAAGAGCATAGCGCGAACAGACTTTAAGTACCTAATTGTAATATAAAGAATAGAAGGGGGTAATAGTAGAAGACTAAGATTCTAGAGTAGATTAAGATTCTTAAGTAGGCCTAACTAAGTTAACATTAAGGGTAATATTAATAATCTGAGAAGGCTAATTATCTACAGTAAGGAAAACATATAGGACAATCTACTTAGTATTCCTCTAATGCTTCTTAGGAGAGACATCTTCTAAGTCCTTATTAGACTTAGTATTAGCCTTTAATACTAACTTATCTAAGTTATTATTATTAAAAGGAAGCGCTTCCTCTACTAAAGTAGCCTTACACTTACAATAAGGCTAGGTTTCTCTTAGGATAACTAGATTCCCTAGCTTCTTCTTTAAGGCAGACTTGCCCTTACCCCTAGGCGTAGCCTTTTTACGCTTTATAGGAGAAGTAAGAGGAGTAGAAGGGGCAGACCTTTTGCGCTTAGTTAGTAACTTAGATAGAGCAGATTTTAGAGCCTTAATTGCGTCTAGCAAGACCTTTATCTTAGCCTTACATTCCTTCTTAGCAATGCTATTCTTTAAGTCTCTAATATCTACAGCTTAGAACTTCTTTAAGGGATTATAGTTATAATCACCCTTATTATTATTAGTTGTAAGTCTACCTTGAATAACGCTCTTACTATTATATGATTAAAGGGCGTTTAGAGGGGCTAGATCTACGAGTAGACATGTAAGACGTAATACTTAGTAAGGAAGAGTAAATAGAGGAGGAGGATAGGAGGGTTTTGTAGATGCTAACGACAGTAATAAGAAGCTAAAACAATGCGATAATCCTAAAAAGAAATATTAGTAAGAAGTTTAACTTTTTAGAAATAGAAGTCTAAGAGAAAGTTAAGAACTTATAGGTTATTAAGTAAGTTAGTTTAGCACCTCTACTAAAGCAATTTATATAAGTACTGTTTAGATACACTTTACTATTAAAAATAGTAATGCAACATTACTTTAAAGGCCTCTTACTACCCTTAGTATAATACTTATATATAATCCTAGAGCTATTTAACTTATCCTCCTTAATACTTTCTATAGTATAAAAGATAACGCTATTAAGATAATAATAAATAAGCGTAACGTAGAGTAGTTTAAAGATTATTTATCAGTAATTTCTATTAAGCGTAAAGAACTTGCTAATAGTTACATTATTAATGCCTAAGTCAAGCTAAGTACCTATTAGGTAAGGGGTAGTAGAACAGTAACTTTAAGGAGGAATAATAGTAAAAGTAGTGACTAGACTAAGAAGTACCTTAGATTTAATATTGTCCTAAATATGCTAATACAGCTCCTTAATCTAGAGAATGTTAAGAAAATTATCTACAGAGCTAAGGACTATAAAGCGAGGATATTAAAAAATTGTTTAGAAATAGAGAACTTAAGAAGTTAAGACTTACTAAAATCTGCTATATAAAGTTGCGTAGAAGAGAGTTAAGGAACTTAGTAAAGACTAGAACTCGTATTACTAATAGAACTAAGAATTAGGTGGCTAGACGTAGACTAATTAAGAATAAGGCTAGACTTAAGTAGTATTAGTACGTCTAATTACTCTTTGTTATAGTTTATAGCTAAGTTAACTAAACTATATAAGGAATAGTAAGGGGACTAAGGGGGAGGCAAGTTAGTTAGCATCTTATTAGAAATGCTATCTTCCTAATTCTTAAATTCTTTTTTAAGCGTATTAGCGCATATAGCAGCGTCTACAGCGCTTATAGTTCTAGTAAAACCTTCTTCCTAAAGGCGATTTAGAGTAGCATTACTACTCTTAGTCTTAGCAGTAGTAGACTAAGTAGGCAGCTCTAATATAGTAGAAGAAAGTAAGAAAGAATAAGTGCAGCGTAGGGTAAGGGTATAAGAAGTTTAAGTGCAAGCGCGGTTAGTATTATTAGGTGTGTAAGAAGTATCTTATAGTATATCTAAGGGCGCTAAAGAACTTTTAGGTAATAGTAAGGGGGATATTCTAGAGGATAGAGGGCAGGTGCAGCGTAAGAAGTGCAAGATAGTAAGAGAGTAGGTAATAATAAAGCTTAAAGTAAGAAGAGCGTTAATTATAGTAGTAGGGAAGAAACAGGAAGAAGTTAAAAAGTTAAGGCAGGAACTTAAAGCTATGTTGTTATTATGTTTACTCGCTAGTTACTGCCTAAGGGACGCTTAGAATAGGTAGAGTACTATAAGGTTAGAGTCTATATAGACAGGGCAATAACAGGAAGATAGAGAAAGAATTAGGATGTAGTAAGGATGTTATCTAGAATTGTAAAAGAATAGGTAAAGGAAATAGTAGTAGGATAGGTTATATTACAATAGACAGGAGTCTGTAGTTGCAGAGTAGGCTTTAGAAAGTAGCTAAAACCTAAGAAGAAGAGTGTTAAGAACTAACTCTCCTCTAAACTGCTACAAGACAGCTAGAGGAATGTAAAAGAATTAGGAGAGTTCTTAGAGGAATAGAGGAAAGAAGCCTTAGAATAATAGGGAGAAGGTACAGAGCTAGCTATAGAATACGGAGAAGCTAGCTTAAAGGATAGTAGGAAGAAAGTATTCGGCTAATATATCTAGGAGTCTCTTGCTAGCTAGGTAGTATAGAAGGGGAGGAGCTTCTAGGGAAGACTATAATGTAGCGCTTAGATAGTTAAGTCTAATTACAGTTCTAGAGGAAGAAGAGGAGGCCTTCTTCTTAAGTAAGGGAGGGATGTAGTAGAGTACCTAAGGAATCCGCAGATCGGAAGGGCTGTTAGACTTAGAGATAACACGGAGAGTAGAAAAGGGACAGGAATGCCTAAACTAGGTTTAGACAACAAACACCACACATACAACATACACAATATACTCTACTGATTTGCATTGAGTACACGTTCTGATAGAGGACTACTAAAGCACTCTACTACAGTGTTAACAGCGTCTTAAAGGTAGCTTATGTCCTCTTGCATTAACACTATATTATAAGCTATCTACTAAGCGCCTTTACCTAGCTACTTAACTTACTTATCTAATTAGCTTACTAGTAACCCTTAGTAGTATTATATATATTTTTATTCTCCTTATAGTAGTCCTAGAATTCTACTACGTAGTAGCGATTATAGCTATTAATAATACGCAGCCTATATACTCTAATAGAGGATGCCTTTATATATATATATATTAAAGTGCTTAAGCTACGTAAGCGCGAGGTTATTATTAATCTAGCTAGTAGGAGAGACAGTAATAATCTAATTATAAGGTAGATCTTTAAACTAGGAGGTAATAAGGACCTTCCTTGTAAAGATAAGGAAGGGTAGGATAACGCGCCTTGTTACAGCGACGCCTTATACTAGAGTTACCTACTTGCAATCGCTAAGCTGTACTTTCTTCAATTTCCTAGGCTTCTTTAAGCCTATAATAATAAGCTAAGAGAATATCTTACCTATTACAAAGCTAGACTTATTAAGGTTCTAGGTAACCTTATCTATAATGCTATACTTCGCCTTTATTAATTAAATAAGCGTAAACCAGGGCCTAATAACTACTAGGTCCTTATAGATAGCTCGCTAGTAATTGTATAAACAGCTCTATTACGTTTACAGCTTAGGTATACGCTTAATAAAGTTATTAATCTAGTTCTTACCTATAGGCTTCTTACTACACTCTCTTAGCAGTCTATTGGCTATATCTTATACGTTTAACTATAAGGGCGGTATACTACGTAGACTCTCTTTAAGTACACGCTGTATAATTACGTCCTCTTCTAGCTTTATAAGGCGTTTTAAATATAGCTTATCATTGCGCTAAGAGCGTTATCTAGCGCGTTAGTTAACAAGCGTTCTTTATAAGACGTTATAGATTACTACAGTGCGTATGTTGCTTTAAAATTAATAAGAAATATTATCTAAGATAGTAAGCTATATATTGGATTGATCATAGATTCTTTAGGTATTACGAAGTTATAACATTACGTAAAGTTACTGTGTAGGCGTCGCGCTAGTGTTAGGGTAGAGACCTGCTTGTGTTAGCGACTCGCTTTTAAACTACGTTATCTCTTTTTAAAAATAGTACACTAAGCTCTGTAAGAGAGATTAAAGAAAATTCTTTCCTTACTAGTAAGATCCTTTAGCTATAGTAAAGGTAGTTTCAAGCTTAGTTAAGTAAGCTATTAATAAAGTCCTTAATACTCTAACGTTGAGTAGCTAAAGCGTTTAAGATAAATGAGAAGGATGTACAGCTATTAGGAACCTATAGTTGCTATAATATTTGATAAGATCCTTAATAAGGTAGGACACACAGCTATTAAGGAGGAGATATTAGTACCTAATCTAAGTTTATTTGTTACGGCGCTAACCTAGATAGCCTATTAGAGCGCACTAAGCTGCTAAGCGAGCAGCTGCGCGATCGCTGAAATTCCTGCGCGAACGCGCCCTATCGTACGCTCCTTGAGCTACGTCCTTGTCCTAGCCTGACCTAGTACTGTCAGCTACACGTAGTGAATACACCGATCACGTGCACCTATCTTCCCTGCCTGCCGCCCCCGTGACAGTATTGTTTAGTCTCTTTCTCAGAATATTCTGTAAGGTAAGCTAGGCCTATGTTATTATTAGACTAGCTAGAGAGAGATTAAGTACTAAAGACTAAGTGCTTTTTTAGATTCTGTAGATAGTGCGTCTTACGCACGTAACTAAGATATTATTAAGGATTTACTAACTAGGCTCTAGCCTATTATATTACCTTCCTTCTTCTCCTATTTTAGAGAGGATTTTGTTGAAAGCCTTCTAGTAGACGTCCTTCTTCATCTTAGTATTCTCTTATATATTCGTCCTATCAATCTAGGGTTTCTATATTCTCTAGAGTTTCTACTAGCTTTAAGGTTATTGAGTAGTATTCTTTTAACTTAACATTAAGTAAAGTGTCTATCTTTATCTTTAGCGTTGTAGTCACTCTTCTAAGATTACCTTAACTAGTTACTCTTCCTTACTATTAATTATTACTAGTAGTAGCTAGTAGTTTTGTTAAATTTCGCTAATTATTAAGTTAGAATTTACCAGACGTAATCTATTAATATAAAAAACAAGGTAGTAGCCTTTTATAGTATCTATCTTAACTATGTAGCTATTTACTACTTTAATTAGAATATATTTAACGCTTTTCTAGTCTAAGACTTATAACTAATAGCTTATTTAGTATTACTTATTAAGTTTTAGCTAGACGGTATTACTAACCCTATAGGTTCCTACTTCTTTCTAGTGCCTATAAATCTACTTTTCTTATTTAGTTTATACTTTAGCTATTCTTAGTAATACTAAGTAAAACACGTCTTAGAATCTAGCTATAATGGCTTTAGCCTTCTTGTAGTTTAATAGTTCTTTAGTAGTATGTATTCCTTTTTTTTTTTAGCTCCTAGTATAGTGTGTAGTTAGAGGAAATCTACGTTATACCTATATTAAAGGAAGATTAGGGCAGCTTCTTTAAATATTACATTCCTCCTATTTATAGCAATCTAAGCTATAAAGTAATACTTTACCTATTTACCCTATAACTAGCTAACGAACTCTCTAATATTTACTCCTTATACGCTATGTGTATACTCTATTACTCTAGTAGTCTATAAGTAGAAGGTAATAAAAAGCTATCAGTTGATTTTAAAGATCTTATAGAGGTATTTCTAAAAGAGACTACTAAACTAACTCTCTCTATTAGACGTAATTGCGTTAAGTAACTAGTAGTAAGCTACTACGTTTCTTATAATCGCCTTAACTACTATTTCTATTCCAATATCTAGTAATAGAATAAAAATAGACCCTTTACTTAGTTAGTTAGAAATAACTAGAAACTAAGTTATACCTTTACTTTCTAGTAGTCCTTTAATAAAGTCTACTAAGAGTTCTTTCTATATCTTATTAAATAGTAGTTATAGTTTTAGGAATCTTTAAGTACCTTCTCTCTGAAGCTTTATCTTTCTATAAGTATTATAGTTCTTTACGTAGTGTCAAATAGTATGTAATATACCTAGCTAGAAGAAGTCTTAAGCTACTATCTTATAACTAATTTTCTAATCTAAGTAGCTAGCTAAGTAGGAATTAAATACTTTAATATTAATTCGATTCGCAACTTCTCTATGTTAGATACCTATTTCCTACTTTAGTATAATAATTTTTCTTATTTATTAGGTAAGTACTCTAAGACTAAGTATTTTACGCCAAAGCTAGGAGGAGGGAACCTTTATTCCTAATCAAGTACTACTTGTATAGCGTCTATATATTACTAATTCTACTTTAAGGCTTCTAACTATAGCTGCTTCAACTTATTAGGTTATTTTAGCTTATTAGTTTATTTTAGCTTATTACCTTATCGAGCCAGGCCTTCTGGCTTAACTTATTCTCTAAACGCCTTACTATAGCGCTCTACCTATTTTCTGCTATTTTACTTTTAGTAGGAATTAGGTCTTGTAACTATTTCTTAGTTAGGTTAGGCCGTATTCTAATTCGTCCCACGCGTATTCTTACAGATACTACATAGCTTACTACTAGATTATCTTATTTCTTACTACTCTCTTTATAGCACTAAGAAGTTAGCTTTAGGACCTAAATAGTACGCTTATAGAGACGCTTAGTATCTACATCCTTATGTAAATCTTACTCTCTACGTAAGAGTGTACTAGCCTATATATTCTTATCTCCTAGGTAGTGTAGAATCTATATATCAAACTATTTTAAAATTACTACTTAGTAGATTTAATATTTACCTAGTATCTTTACTTCTATAAAGTACTCTAAGTTCTTAAAATTTATAATTACTAGTAGCCACTTATTATATATCTTATAGTTACACTTAACGTGGTTTATAAGCAAGCGGCTACCCTAAGCGAGTAGCTACCCTAACACTATCGTAGCGCACGCGCAGCAATATCGTCTCATGTCTCAACAACGCAACGTACAACCAGCTTATACTGAAGGAGATATAATCCTAGCTGTCTCTGATATTAAATTAAACCAGAACCTAAGTGTAATGTGACGGGCTAGAGCCCTTTGCTCTCTTATCCTCGTCTATGACCTCGGTTTTCTCCTTCTTCGGCCCGATAGGCGCTCGGACGTTATCGGCCAATAGTTCTTCCAGCTCTACACCTAAGTATATATAGATAGCTACGTAGCCTAGAGCTTAGCTCTCTATCGAATACAACTCCAGTATACCTGTGCGATAGCTCCCTGAGCGTAGCCCCTTACATGTAAAGCGTGCTGCAGCAATCTACAACGTCCCCCGAACGACCGTACGCCGCCGACGCGCTGGACAACGCTCTCGACGCGAATGCGAGCCCAACTCGAAGCGCCTTACAAAGCTTGAAGACGAGGTGATTGTGCAGCGCATACTAGATGAATCTCTACGAGGTGTACCACCCTTAAAGGCACACGTACGAGATATGGCTGATAGACTGCTGAGAGAGCGTGGTGGAAAGCCTACAGGCAAGAACTGGGTTGATAACTTCATTAAGCGTACACCTGAGCTACGAACGCGATGGAGCCGTCCGTACGATCGCCAGCGAGCTGTCTGTAAGGACCTAGCGGTTATCAGGCCATAGTTCACGCTTGTTTAATTAATGAAGGCGGAGCATGGTATTGCAGACGAGGATACCTGGAACTTTGATGAGTCTGGCTTCATAATGGGCAAGATATCCTCTTAGCTTGTTGTCACAGGCTTAGAGAAACCTGGGAAACAGAAGAAACTACAGCCTGGCGATCGCGAGTGGGTAACTCTAGTCTAAGGCGCCTCTGCGACAGGGCGCGTTATCCCGCCTTTCCTCATCTTTGCAGGGAAGGTCCTTATCACCTCCTGGTTCGCAGATCTACCTCGCGATTAGATTATTACTGTCTCTCCTACTGGCTGGATCAACATCGACCTCGCGCTTGCGTGGCTTAAGCACTTCGATGCACATACAAAGGCGTCCTCTGTTGGGGCATATAGGCTGCTTATTATCGACGGCCATGAGAGCCACTGCTTAGTAGATTTCCAGGACTACTGCAAGGAGAACAAGATTATCGCTCTCTGCATGCCAACTCACTCATCGCACCTCCTGCAGCCTCTTGACGTTGTCCCCCACTCGCTGTTAAAGCGCCACTACGGCGATGGGATCTCGCTCTTGGCACGCAGCCGCATCTACCATGTTAACAAGGGAATCTTCCTACTAGCCTTTAAAGAAGCTTATAAAAAGACGTTTAGACTAGAGAACGTTCGCGCAGGCTTCCGAGGTGCTGGATTAGTCCCATATTACCCAGAGGCTGTGTTATCAAAGCTGGATGTGCAGCTGCGTACGCCGACGCCGCCTGCACCAGGCACAGTCGCCTAGGAGGCGCAAACACCGCGCAACGCCCGCGAGATAGAGGCGCAATCTACGATAATTCGAGATTGCATGCAACACTACCAAGGGTCACCAGCAAGCTCATTAAATGAGCAGGTCAAGCAGCTAGGTAAAGGCGCTCAGCAGATCCCTTATAATATGGTGTTAGTGCAGGAGGAAATGGGCCGCCTTCAAGACGCTGTTGATACGCTTGCAAAGCGCAAGACTCGTAAAAGGCGGTACGTACGCGCAGAGGAGACTCTAACAGTTGGTGAGGTATCTGACTTAATTGCTAAAACGGACGGTGGTAGGCGTGAGGACGGCGAGACGCCTGCGAAGAGGGTGCGCGCAGAGAGGCGCTGCGGCCGTTGCAGCGAGGTTGGGCACAACTCCCGCACCTGCAGGGTAGAAATAGGGGATGTAGATAATAGCGACTCTTCTGAATAATACTGTAGTATTGCGTACAATATAGTAATCTGTTGTAGTGTTGTGCTGCGTTGCTACGCGTGCGCTGCACTAGTGTTTAGGGTGGCCACTCGCTTGGGGTGGCCGCTCGCTTATGAACCACGTTAGTATTTTCTTGTTACGCTATTTCGGAGCCTATACGCGACTTAGCTGAGGTAGTAGGACAATAAGACTGTAAGGATATAGAGTAGAGAGCCCAGTAAGTAGTAGGTAGACTAGGGTAGCGTTAATGCTAGGCTATAACAGCCTACGTAGACTAGAAAGTGTCTATTTTAGGGTACTACGCGACCTAGTAGGATTTTAATCTATAACTCAAGTATTTACCGCTCTCCTTCTAGTGAGTACGTTTTGATTATAACGATATATATATAGCTAATACGGTAGTTAAGAGAGACCTTGCAATAAGTATAGCTGAGTATCCTCCTTTGACTGTACCCATCTTTCTTCTACCTACTATATAACTCCTTTACTCCTATACGTTTTTTCACTATACTTCTATAATACTACCTCCACTTTTGCTTTTTTTCTCTCTAAATAAGGAGATTAACGCCTTCTTTGTAGAAATCTGGTTATTTAGTTTGATTGTTTACTTTCTAAGTATATAACTACTCTATACATATAGTAACGAATTACGCTTCTAGTAAAAATAGTAACGTTACCGTTACCCTACGCGCTTGCGTTATTATTTTTACCACTACTTATAATGTAGACATGTCTACGCTACTTAGCCTAGCATATAGGTTTTTTACTGATAACGATATTAAGTCCGACTAAGATAATCTTATATGTCTAAGGTGCCTTTATACTTAAATGATATATAATTGCTAAAAGAGGTTATCTACTAGTGCTGTAGTAATAATCAGCTAACATCTTACTTTGTAAGACATAAGAATCTAGCGGATAAGCAGATAATACATATTTACATACACGTAGCGCTTGTGCTTATGTAGGGCCTTTAACACTATCAAGGCGCATAGGATATAGTTAATCAACCATTCTTTCTGTTAGACTTAACTTACTAGGAACGCTTTATTACTGGCTTTTATAAAATTAACCTGGTGCTAAAAGCTTAAGTTTAGTATAGACTAAGTAGGGACTCTCCTCTACCTTGAGTTAAGTTAGAACTTCGTTATAAGCTGGAATGGTTTTTTAATCTCTTTATTAAAGAGAAGGCTAGTAGTAGCCTTCCCAAATACTATAGTACACTTAACCAATATATTTAACTTATAAAGGTTAATACAAGAAGTGCTCTCAAACTCCTATGGCCCCTATTATATTGGATACACTAAGAATATCTCTATAAAATATATAAGTAAGCTATAGACTTTTTAAATAAGAGCTGGATCTATACCAGCTCCTTATTAGTAGGCGCGCTAGTGTTACTTATAAGGAAAAGAAATACGAAGTAGTAATTCTGCGCAGACTATAAGGCCCTCAACAAAATTACTAAGCCTAACTGCTACTCTCTTTTATTGATTAAGAAAACTTTAGGTACACTCTCTTTAGTAAAACAGTTGACCAAGGCTATTGTATGCTCTATACTTCATTAGGTCTATATTATAGAAGGTAATAAACACTTAACTACGTTCTACACCCGCTTTGGGTTATATAAGTAGCTTATCTACCGATTTAAACTCTCTATCGCATATATAATACTCTAATAGTATATTGTCTACGCTTTATATAGAACGCTTAGCATATTTTTCAAAGTATACCTTAATTATGCTTTAGTTTACATAGATAGCTTTAAAGTAGACTATTTTATAAAAGTGCGCTGTGTACTTACTCTCCCACGCAAAGCTAGCCTAATTCTTAACTTAAATAAATACGTCTTTATAATTAAAACACTACAATAACATATTTACTTCATTACATATGTTACTAGAATAGTCATATTAGCTACTATTATTATATTATACCAAAGTAGTGTACGAAGTAAAAGAAATATATACTAATAAGAAGAAATACCAATATAGTTCGTATACCTACATGGTCAAATATACTTACTAGCTCTACATTCCAGAGAAAGAAGACTATTACCTGGTAGAAGAAAAAGATTTATGTCAAAGTTACTCTGTACGGTGGTAAGTTTAGCTAAAAGCTAGTTTAAGTTCTAATTCTAGTTCTATCCAATCTATTTTAGCTTATTATTGGCTAAATGTCGCTAAATTACCTGGGAGTTAAAGTAATTAAGTATAACTACCTTAAGTTAGTTCCGAGTAGGCGCGTAAGCTAAGTTTTCTTACCACTGAGTAACGTACCTCACGGGTTCGCGGTTCACCTTTTGCCAAGACCCCACCAAAACTGCACTTACCTACATGATGCCCCAACAACAACACCAGATAGGACCTTCTAACGAAGCTCAGATACAGCTTGCGCTCCAGGCTCTTAAACAAGACGCGACACTCCCCTTGCGACGCGCTGCAGTGCTTTACAAGGTCTCTCAAATAACACTACGCCATCGACGTGCTGGACGACCCTCGCAAGCAGAATACACGCCCAAAATAAGGAAGCTAGACAAGATTGAGGAGGAGGTGATTGTTGAGCATATACTTGAGCTTGTTGGGCGAAGATTTCCCCCCGGCTCGCAGCTGTAGCTATTATGGCCAATTCCTTGCGAACGGAGCGCAATTTTGGCCAGGTTGGCGTAAACTGGCCTAGTACGTTCGTCAAACGTCGCCCTAAGCTCCAAACGAAATTTAATTGCAAGTATGACTACAAGAGAGCTCTTTGCGAAGATCCTGAGACTATGCGAGCCTGGTTCCAGCTAGTAGAGCGCATGAAAACCAAGTACGGTATCCAGGGCATCAACGCGAAGGGGCGGGCTATCCCGCCCTTTATCGTCTCCGCTAGCAAGCACCACCTCTCTGCCTGGTATAAGGAGCCGTCTATACCCCATGACTGGGTTGTTAATGTCTCTGGGAACGGCTGGACTAACAAAAAGCTTGGTCTGAAGTGGTTAAAGCACTTTGACGAACACACAAAGGAGCGCACTGCTGGCGGCTATCGGCTTCTCATTCTGGAGGGCCATGAGAGCCACAACTGAGTTAAATTCCACCAGTACTGCGCAACCAGATCACTCGCATCACTAAACTTTAGTTTTTGCTGTGCTTCAAAGCGGCTTTTAATTTATACGTTTTGCGCGTTTTAAACTAGTTGCTGTAGTGCTTTTAAGCTAAGGTGCCGTACTCTTTTGTGTTAAAGTTCTTTAGAGTCATTCTTAGAGAAACTCCTCTATAATCTCTAAGAGCTTTTACTTTGTATTACACATAACATAGCTAGATCAATGTTTAATTGCTTATATTTAATAAAGGTAAAGTTGTGCTTTCGCTAAAGCTTTAAAAGCACTAAACTGTTGTTGAGCGTTTTTCTTACATAGAGCGTAGAGTTAAGCCCTAAGTACTAGAGTCTAGCTTAGTTAAGCAAAGTTCGTAAGATAATATCCACAAAGAATCCTTTAACTACTATTACTTCTAAGAGCATTAGATCTTTAGTGTGCTTTCCTCTTAGCCTATCTAGAGCATTATACATCCTTTACTTCTCTATTCTAATAACATAGAAAGAGGTAGTTCCTACTTCTACAGCTTAGTGCTGTTAAGCTTCACGAAATGTGCTATACATAATTAGTAAGATACTGTTAACTAGGTAGACTACTACCTTATTATTAAGTATTGGGCTATTTAATAGAGGGTGCGCATCGCAATCTATAGTAGCCAACACTCCTCTAATACTTATTAGTTATGTTAATATAATTAGGTTAACCTGTTTCACCAGCGAGCGGCCCACCCCACCGAGCGGCCCAGTTCCCCCACCAACACGCGTACCTAGCAACAACACGTAATGTCTCAACAACCACAACCTCTCAAGGCTTATACTGAAGCTGATGTGCAGCTTGCCCTCTTAGACGTTAAACGTAACCAAATTCCAAGCCTGCGGCGTGCGGAGGCAGTCTACAAAGTCCCAAAGACGACGATACGACGGCGACGCGACGGGAAGCCCTCTAGACGCGACTGCGAGCCAAACTCAAAGAGCCTGACGAAGCTAGAAGAGGAGGTGATTGTACAACGTATACTTGATGAGAATCTGCGTGGAGTACCGCCCTCGAAGCTACACGTACGAGATATGGCTGATAGATTGCTGCGCGATCGCGGCGTCAAGTCTGTTGGCAAGAACTGGGTTGACAGGTTTATCCAGCGTACACCTGAGCTGCGCACGCGCTGGAGCCGTCCATACGATCGCCAGCGAGCTCTCTGCGAGGACCTAGCAATCATTGAGCCCTGGTTCATGCTGGTTCAGAACATGAAGGCGAAGTACGGCATTATAGACGACGACATGTACAACTTTGACGAGTCTGGCTTCCTGATGGGCAAGATATCGTCGCAACTCGTAGTGACAGGCATAGACAAGCCTGGGAAAGCAAAGAAGCTTCAGCCTGGTGATCGCGAGTGGACTACGTTGATACAGGGCGTCAGCGCAATAGGGCGCGTTATCCCACCCTTCCTCATCTTTGCCGGCAAGGTTCTTATCTCTAACTGGTTTACTGAGGACCTCCCACGCAACTGGGTTATTTAAGTAAGCCCAACAGGCTGGACAAACAACGATCTAGCGCTTGCTTGGCTTGAACACTTTGATACGCATGCGAGGCCTGTAGGAGCGTACAGGCTGCTTATTATTGACGGCCACGAGAGCCATTGCTCAATAGATTTTCAGGATCGCTGCAAGGAGAAGAAGATTATCGCCCTCTGTATGCCTCCACATTCGTCGCACCTCCTGCAGCCGCTTGACGTTGCCTGCTTCTCGCCGTTGAAGCGCGCGTACGGCGATGAGATCTCAGCCTTGGCACGCGATCGCATCCACCACATCAACAAACAGACTTTCTTACTAGCCTTTAAAGTAGCTTTTAAGAAGGCATTTACAAGAGAGAATGCTTGCGCAGGGTTTCGAGGCGCTGGATTGTGTCTACATGATCCACAAGCCGTGTTATCAAAGCTGGATGTGCAGCTGCGTACGCAAACTCCACCACAGCAAGATGACGCCGCTTGGGAGGCGCAAACACCGCGCAACGCTAAAGAAATGGAGGCGCAATCAACGCTGATTCGAAACAAAATGCAAATCTATCGAGGGTCTCCAGCAAGTTCACTTGACGAGCAGGTGCGACAGCTAACAAAAGGCGCGCAGCAGATAGCTCATGAGATGGTGTTAATGCGCGCAGAGATGGGGCGCCTTCGAGACGCAACAGAGACGCTTACTAAGCGTAAGAGTCGCAAGAGACGCTACGTACGGGCAGAGGAGACACTGACAGTTGGCGAGGTATTAGACTTAATTGCTGAAAAGGAGGGTGGCAGTCGTGAGGAGGGTGAGGAGCCGGCGAAGAGGGTGCGCGCAGGGCGACGCTGCGGCCGTTGTGGCAAGATTGGGCATAACTCTCGTACGTGCAAGGTAGAAATTGAGGATGCGAATGATAGCGACGCTTCTGAATAATATTATACTGTTGCAAGAGTATAAAAATTGTGTTGTGGTGCTAAGCTACGTCGCTGCGCGTACGCTTCGCTGGTGTTCATGGGCCGCTCGGTGGGGTGGGCCGCTCGCTGGTGAAACAGGTTAATAAGCATAGCTTAAATTATCCCTAGATATAGTAGTGTGCTCAATTCTTTAAGTTGTACTTATTATAAGGCGATCTATCCCATTTTAGCTAGTGCGCGTTTTAGCCCCTCGTATTTAGAGTTATTTATCTAGTTAAGGATTGCTAATCTCTACTCCTCTATAAGCTTAAGAGGTTTACTAGTAAGAGTTAATTTAAGCTTTGAACATGTGGTAGCAGACTATTTATACTACTTTCTACATAGGTAGTCATGTTTGTTAGAGGGCTTGCCTCGTTTAGTTAGATTAGGAGCTTTTTAGTATACTCCTATAACTACAAATATGCCCCTACTGTTATGGGCGGAAAGGAGCCTGCTAACGAGTATGCATTTGCTCCTATGTACAGAAGAAGAAGAATGAAGAAAAGAAGAGTAGTGTCCTCTTCGTACGGTATTTATCCTCCGTACACTAATACAAAGATAGATAAGCGGGAAGTTCTTCGGCGTAGCCTCTTGCGGTACTCATGCGTAGCCCCTTACACTACGTTTAGTTAGCCTTGTCGTGCTCCCTATAGATATACTCTATATTATAAGCGTACGAGATTTTTTGTGTACTTATTACCTAGGGATAGTGCTCCTTATAAGTGTTTTACTAGTGCCTATAGCGTTGTGGTGCCTAACGCTAATAGCGCGAGTATGACAAGAGCTAGAAGCTTTAGGTTTACTATTTAGTTTTCCTAGTTCTAGAGGTGCTAGAGCTGTGCTCCTTTTAAAGCCTACTTAGATTTTTTTACTTAATAGATTACAGGAGCAAGATTATAGTGCTTAATTTCTATTTGCTTTACGCCATTTACTAGATTAGTAGGGCGCTACGGTTCGCTCTTATATATTAAGACTGTCATTACAGCTTTGAGGTCAACACTACTCTAGAGTCCTCTGCCCTAAGTATAGATCTTAAACTGCATGTACTATTTGGGATACTATGCTCTATTAGTATGCATAAAGTTGCCCTGCAGGATTGTAGTAAATTCGCTTGTTTTTAAGCTTTCCGTACGCTATATGCTTCGTTAAGCTTAGGAAGGATAGAAGAGGTGTAAAAAGAACTATGCTTAATCTTACGCTTTGCGTCCTAAGCATTTAGTACAAAACTATATTGTCTTTTTAAAGCGCTAGGCTCATAACTATTATGTAACGGAGCATAGGGATAGATAGGAGATAGATAAGTAATTTAAGAGCTTTCCTTAGAGGCATGCTTTTTAAGCATTTCTCTTAAGCCCTTATACTTAGGTCGTACTAGTATACTTACGTGCGGCGCACTGTTTAGAGCGTATTAGCTAGAGGTTTCCTCTAACACTACCTCTATAAGAACTGAAGTACCCCTTTAGTAGTATAATTTTTAATAGTAACTTATCTTAGTAGAGAACTATTGCGCACTACGTTAAGGCTATAATGCAAGTAGAAGACTACACTAAAACTATCTACCTAAGTGTAATACAGCTAGCGCGCTATCTTAGAATTTTAAGAATACCTTAGTTAAAATAATACGACTAAGGAGTTAGCTTTCCTAGCTATACCTTAACGTTTAAAAGTAAATACTACTAAAGATACTATAACGTGGTTCGCAACCGAGTCGGCCACCCAACCGAGCCGGCCACATTACCCCACTAAAATGCCTACGCAACAACAACGCGTCATGTCTCAACAACGCAACGTGCAAAAGACCTATACTGAAGGAGAAACACATATTGCTATCTCTGATATCGCATCTAAGCAGATTCAAAGCGTAAGACGCGTTGCAGCAGTCTACCGAGTCCCTCGATCCACGCTCCAAGACCGACGCGCTGGAACACGCCCTCGACGCGACTGCGAGCCAAACACAAAGCGCCTTACAAAGCTAGAAGAGGAGGCGATTGTACAGCGTATAATTGAAGAGGGTTTACGTAGTATACCGCCCTCAAAGGCACACGTACGAGATATGGCTGATAGACTGCTAAGAGAGCGTGGTAGAAAGCCTACAGGCAAGAACTGGGTTGACAACTTCATTAAGCGTACACCTGAGCTACGAACGCGATGGAGCCGTCCGTACGATCGCCAGCGAGCTGTCTGTAAGGACCTAGCGGTTATCAGGCCATAGTTCACGCTTGTTTAATTAATGAAGGCGGAGCATGGTATTGCAGACGAGGATACCTGGAACTTTGATGAGTCTGGCTTCATAATGGGCAAGATATCCTCTTAGCTTGTTGTCACAGGCTTAGAGAAACCTGGGAAACAGAAGAAACTACAGCCTGGCGATCGCGAGTGGGTAACTCTAGTCTAAGGCGCCTCTGCGACAGGGCGCGTTATCCCGCCTTTCCTCATCTTTGCAGGGAAGGTCCTTATCACCTCCTGGTTCGCAGATCTACCTCGCGATTAGATTATTACTGTCTCTCCTACTGGCTGGATCAACAACGACCTCGCGCTGGCATAGCTTAAGCACTTTAATGCCTATACAAAGGCGACTTCTATTAGGGCATATAGGCTGCTCATTATCGACGGCAATGAGAGCCACTGCTTAATAGATTTCCAGGACTACTGCAAGGAGAACGAGATTATCGCTCTCTGCATGCCACCTCACTCGTCGCACCTGCTGCATCCACTTAACGTCGTCTGCTACTCGCTATTAAAGCGCCACTATGGTGACGGGATTTCGCTCTTGGCACGCAGCCGTATCCACCACATCAACAAAGACACCTTCCTACTAGCCTTCAAATCTGCTTTTAAGAAGACGTTTACAGCAGAGAACGTTCGTGCAGGGTTTCGAGGTGCTGGGCTAGTCCCATATAACCCTAACGTAGTATTATCAAGGCTAGATGTTTAGCTGCGTACGCCAACGCCGCCTGCACCAGGCACAGTCGCCTAGGAGGCGCAAACACCGCGCAACGCCCGCGAGATAGAGGCGCAGTCTACGCTGATTCAAGATCGCATGCAACACTACTAAGGGTCACCAGCAAGCTCATTGGACGAGCAGGTTAAGCAGCTAGGTAAAGGCGCTCAGCAGATAGCTCATAACATAGTGTTAGTGCAGGAGGAGATAGGCCGCCTTCGAGACGCTGTTGATACGCTTACAAAGCGCAAGACTCGTAAAAGGCGGTACGTACGCGCAGAGGAGACTCTAACAGTTGGTGAGGTATCTGACTTAATTGCTAAAACGGACGGTGGTAGGCGTGAGGACGGCGAGACGCCTGCGAAGAGGGTGCGCGCAGAGAGGCGCTGCGGCCGTTGCAGCGAGGTTGGGCATAACTCTCGCACCTGTAAGGTAGAAATAGAGGATGTAGATGATAGCGAAGCTTCTGAATAATACTACACTGTCGCGATAGTACAAATATATGTTGTGGTGATGTACTGCATTGCTGCTTAGGCGTTTTAGTAGGGTAAAGTGGCCGGCTCGGTTGGGTGGCCGACTCGGTTGTGAACCACGTTAGTAGAGTATTCTGTTAGTTCTCTATTAGAACGTGTGCTTAACACATGTAGGTAGTGTATATTATATATATGTTGTATGTGTAGTAATCGTTATCTAAACCTAGTTTAGACATTCTTGTCCCTTTTCTACTCTCTATATTATCTCTAAGTCTAATAGCCCTTTAGATCTATAGTTCTCCTAGATTCTCTACTACATCCCTCTTTTACTTAGGAAGAAGGCCTCCTCTTCTTTGTCTAGAAGTATAATTAGACTTACCTAACTAAGTACTATATTACAGCCTTCTATAGAAACTCTTTCTCTTCTATACTACCCAGCTAGTAAACGAATCCTAAATATAATAGCCTAATACTTTCATTCTACTATCCTTTAGGCTGGCTTCTTTATATTCTTTAGCTAGGTCTGTATCTTCTACTTATTACTCTAAGGCTTCTTTCCTCTATTCCTCTAATAAACCTCTTAATTCCTTCACATTCCTCTAATCATATTTTAGCAATTTAAAGGAACGTTAGTTCTTAACCCTCCACTTCTTAAATATATTAGCTACTTTCTAAAGCCTGCTCTATAACTATAGACTCCTATCTATTGTAACATAGTTAATCTTACCCCAACTTCCTTTACCTATTCTTTTATAATCCTGTATAACATCCTTACTATATCCTAAGTCTTTCTCTGTCTTCCTGTCGTTGCCCCGTCTATATAAACCCTAACCTTATAGCGCCCTACCTATTAAAAGTGTCCCTTAAGCAGCAGCTAGCGAGTAAATATAATAATAACATAGTTTCAAGTTCCTGCTGCAACCTTTTTAACTTCCTCCTATTTCTTCCTTACTACTATACTTAACACTCTTCCTACTTTAAGCTTTATTACTACCTACTTTCTTACTATCTCTTACTTCTTACGCTGCACTCGCCTCCTGTCCTCTAGGATGTCTTCCTTACTATCACCTAAGAGCTCTTTAGCGCGCTTAGATGTACTATACCGCGCCTCTTTAATAGCTAGCGATCTTACTTACGCTTACGCTTAAGCTCCTTGTGCCCTTACTATGCACTATACGTGTTCTCTTTTACCTTCTTCTACTATATTAATGATACCTACCTAGTCTACTACTATTAAGACTAAAAGTAATACTGCTACTCCAAGTCGCCTTTAGAAAGAAGTTTTTACTAGAATTATAAGCGCGGTAGACGTTATAGTATGCGTAGATACGCTCAATAAAGAGTCTAAGGATTAAGTAGATAGCAGTTCTAATAAGATGCTAACTAATTTACTCTCCCCTTAGTCCTCTTGGTATTCCTTATGTAGCTTAGTTAACCTAGCTGTAGACTAAGATAAAGAGCTTTTAGACATACTAATGCTACTTAAGTCTAGCCCTACTCTGAATAAGTCTACTTCTCACTACCTTTTTCTTAGTTCTACTAGCCATACTAGTTCCAGGCTTTACTACTTTCCCCAATTTCCCTCTACGTAATATTGCATAGCAAAGCTTAGTAAGTCTTAACTTTTTAAGTTCTATATTTCTAAACATTCTTCTAACATCCTCGATTTATAGTTCTTATAGTTCTTAGCTTTATAAACAACATTCTTAATATTTCTTAGATTAAGAAGCTACACTAGCACATTTAGGACCTTTTTAAATCTAACGTGCTTTCTAGTCTAGTGACTACTTTTACTATTTTCCCTCCCTATAGTTACTGTGCCGCTACTCCTTACCTGATAGTTACTTAGCTTAACTTAAGCACCAAGGACATAACTATTAGTAAGTTCTTTACGCTTAATAGGAATTACGACGGAATAATCTTTAAACTACTCTACATTGCGCTTATCTATTATTATCTTAATAGCGTTGTCCTTTATATTATAAAGAATATAGAGGAATATAAGTTTAATAGCTCTAGGATTATATAGAGTTACTATACAATAGGTAGTAAGAGGCCTTTGAAGTAATGTCGCACTACTATTATTTAATAGCAAGGTGTATCTGAATAGTACTTATACAAATTGGTTTAGCAAAGGTGCTAAGCTAACTTACATAATAACCTGTAAGTTCCTAACCTTCCTTCAGACTTCTAATTCTAAGAAGTTAAGGTTTTTACTAGTATTTCTTTCGAGGATTATCGCTTTATTTTAGCGTATTATTACTGTCGTTAGCGTTTACTAAACCCTCCTATCCCCCTTCTCTATTCGCTCTTCCTTACTAAGTATGCTAACTTACACATCTACTTGTAGATTTAGCCCCTCTAAACGCCCTTTAATTAAATAATAGTAGGAGCGTTATTTAAGGTAGACTTACTACTACTAATAATAGGGATAAATATAACTATAATCCCTTAGAGATGTACTAGGCTACATATATTAGGGACTTAAAGGATAGCATTGCTAAGAAGGAACGTAAGGCCAAGAAAAAGGTCATACTAGATATAATTAAAGCTCTAAAAGCTGCTACGTCTAAGTTACTAATTAAACGTAAAAGGTCTACCCCTTCTACTCCTCTTACTTTTCCTATAAAGCGTACAAAGGTGTAAGGGGCTACGCTCGGGGAGCTATCGCACAGGTATACTGGAGTTGTATTCGATAGAGAGCTAAGCTGTAGGCTACGTAGCTATCTATATATACCTAGGTGTAGAGCTGGAAGAACTATTGGCCGATAACGTCCGAGCGCCTATCGGGCCGAAGAAGGAGAAAACCGAGGTTGTAGACGAGGATAAGAGAGCAAAGGGCTCTAGCCTGTCACACTTAAAATCTATTTTAGAATTTTACTCTTCTACTATTACCCCCTTCTATTCTTCGTATTTTGATAAGTACAACTAATAGTTATTTAGGTTGAAACCTAGCCTTCTGCTTAGTACTACAGCTACTAGTCGTTTAAGTTTTACTTCTGTTCTCGAAATGCCCTACTCTCTATCTAGGTCTATTAGAGTAGTATCTTTAAGCTATCAAATGCTTAAAATTCGTTGCGTTTCTTTTATATTTTGCTTTTCTATTTAAGGAATATCCTACTTATATTCTAGCGTATCCGTTGCATCCTCCTTACTACTGTCCAAAGATTTATTAATATCTAATTTCTACTATTCTAGGGATAGACTTCTTATAGGTAGAGTTAAGTCTATTGCTAGGAGTATAACTTTAAAATATAGTGTTGTCTAGTTTTTCCAGTTAGTACTACCCCTTCTTATTAACAACACTAATTTAAAAAGGACCATTCTACTTAAGAAAGAAGTTTGGAAGAGTTACCCTAGTATTATTATAGAATAAATTACGTAATAGGGCTAAATCTTCTTCTAACAATTCAGTTAACTAAAGGACTATAAGTTATAAAATACTCTTTTTTCTTATAGCGTACATAGAGTAACTAATTCATCGAAGCGCTTCTCTCTTTAATCAAATTGCCTTATTCTTATTACTAGCAGCGTAAGTGTGTTTTAAAACTTTGCCTATAGCAGCGTCTACTAAGTTAGGATTAATAGTTCAATAGGAAGTATATATTATTAACTAGAGACTATGTGCGTAGGAGTCTTATTTATCAATCTTTTAATTATAGTTTAGTCTACCTAGAGGACATTAGTTGAGTTCCTAACTTGATTACCTAGAAGCTTCTTTAAAGCTATAATGATTAATGCGTGTACTCTCTCTATAAGTCCTTACCCTTATATATAATATACACAAGACGTAACTCGGTTAATTCTCTATTATATCTATTGGCCTTTCATTTTCTAGGCCTCTATCTACTAATATTTTAATAGGAATTCCCTATTTATAGAAAACATTACAAAGAAGGAACTTCTAAACACTTTTTAAGTTGTTTTTAACTAGCGCTTTTGCTCTAACGTACTAAGAGATATAGTCACGTACTACTATTAAGAACTTTTTAGTATTACAACGAGGTAGCATGTACACTATATCTACACTCATCTATCTAAATAATAAGTTTAATAGTTCTATTAGCTAAAGTTCTTCTTGTACTATTATAGAATCGTGTGATTAGTATTTAGGGCAGGATTAGACATATTTCTTAACTTATTTTTATTATCCATTCTAATAGTAGTAGGCTTATACTTTTCTCTAAGTACTCTCTTTATCTTAGTAGCTAGATTTATTATAGAGGGCGTAGATAATCTCTAGTTTTTATACTAGGTTATTAACTACTTGTTGTAAAGGTCGTCCTCTACTTAGAATCGTAAACAAATTGCGGTTACAAATAGTAACTGTCAGGCACCAGGTTACTCCGGGCCCGTTTGGGCCGGTATGCCAAGCAATCGCAGTATATTAGCCTACCTTACCGCTGTTGTGGCACGACAGCGGTTCGTCTCTAGTCTTACAAGGCAATATACCTCTACTTCCACTGTCGCGGTGCATCTCGTATTTATAAAGACTCTATTGCTTGACAGTAACCTAAAGGGCTTTCTTGTTAAATTTACGCAACTTAGTAGTTGATAGGCCCTCTAGTATTCTATAGAATAGAATCTGGGCTGTAATAGCTTATAATTCTTTAATGTAGCTACCTTCGAGAGGCTCGTCTTTAAAAGATAGGTCTACTCTACATATACTATATTCTAGCGCTAACGTAGGTCACAAGCGAGTGGAACCTTCAAGCGAGTGGAACCTTTTTGCCAAGACCAAACCAAACTTGAAGCCTACCTGTGATGTCTCAACGCAACAATGTTAAAAAGACCTCAAACGAAAGAAATATACAGCTTGCCTTACAGGCTATCCAACAAGACGCGACATTTAAGCCGCGACGCGCTGCAGCTACCTACAACGTCTCTGAAAGCACACTACGAAGGCGACTCGCTGGGACGCCTCAACGACGCGATCGCGCGCCTAACTTAATGGCTCTTCGAGGATCTGAAGAGGTAGCGATTGTTAGGCATGTTCTCAAGCTAGTAGAGCAAGGATATCCGCCTAGGCTCGCTGACGTTGAAGAGATGGCTAATTCTTTGCTTGAGATCCGCAATCAGAAGCCGGTTGGTAAGAGGTGGGCTGCAAACTTCGTAAAGCGTCGCCCTGAGCTTAAAGTCAAGTTTAATCGAAAGTACGACTATAGTAGAGCCCTCTGCGAGGATCCTGCGGTTATACAAGGCTGGTTCCGCCTAGTACAGAATACGAAGGCTAAGTACGGCATCTAGGACGAAGACACGTACAACTTTGATGAGACTGGCTTTATGATGGGCGTGATATCGACTGGCTCGGTAGTCACAGCAGCAGACTGTCGAGGACGGCCAAAGACAGTGCAGCAGGGCAACCGGGAGTGGGTCACAGCTATCCAGGGCATGAACGCGACGGGGTAGGCGATTCCACCCTTCATTATCTTCCAAGGCAAGCACCACCTCTCCGCCTGGTACAAGGAGGAGAGCCTGCCTCGAGACTAGGTAATTGCAGTCTCTGAGAACGGCTGGACGACAAACAAGCTTGGTATCGAGTGGCTAGAGCACTTTGACAGGCATACAAAGGGGAGGGTTGTTGGCAGCCACCGCCTGCTAGTTCTCGACGGTCACGAGAGCCACAGCTCGATCGATTTCCACCAGCTCTGCGAGGAGAAGAAGATTATCACCCTCTGCATGCCTCCACACTCCTCGCACCTACTGCAGCCGCTTGACGTTGGCTGTTTTGCGCCGCTAAAGAAGGCGTATAGGTGCTAAGCCGAGAAGCTGATGCGCAACAAGATCACCCACGTCACGATAACAGAGTTCTTGCCGTGCTTTAAAGCCGCTTTTGACGCGTCAATTACAAAGAGCAATATCCTAGGAGGCTTTCGAGGCGCTGGCTTAGTTCCATTCGATCCCGAGGCTGTCATATCGACGCTCGACGTCCGCTGCGTACTCCACCGTTACCCACCGTCGAGGACGGTCCCTGGCAGTCGCAAACCCCAAGCAATACCCTGGAATTTGGGTCGCAATCAAAGCTGATTCGAGAGAGGATCCAGCGACACGGTGACAGCTCGCCAACCTCAATGGTTGATGCTCTTGATCGGCTCACCAAAGGCGCAGAGATGATGGCGCATTCACTAGTTGTAGTGCGCAACCAGGTTGGCAAGGTAGACCTCCTCACGATCTATACACAGATCCGGCCGACCGTACTCACACAGCAGAACATCCAGGCAGGCTTCCAGGCGACAGGGCTTATCCCTCCTTGTCCAGACACGGTTCAACCTCGAAGTGTACCGAAGGCCTGGAACTGGCTAGAAATCAATATTGCACATCGCTGCTAATAATTAGACGAACCACGAGATCCAATATCTACATTTATCGCAACAATAAAAACACTTCTCCGGCCAAACCAACCGTTTAGATCCGCCACTGCGAAACTTATTTTATCGCAGGGCGTCAAAACTTCTCGCTAGAGTTCTTCTACGGGCAATTTGCCTGCGGTCTTCCGCCTTCTTCACGCTGTTTCTTGAATGTCCTCTCTGGCAAGTCCGGAAACTTGTTTTTGTTCGCTTCCACAAACGGTCTTAGTATCTCATCGAGCCTTCTGCGAGTATGATCAGGATTGTGAGAGACTTTGGTCATCGCACCTCCCAGCTTGCTTGGCAGTCCAGAGTGGCGATAAAGATCAAAGTTAGAAGGCTTGCCTTTGTAATCGTACAACTCCGTGACGAAGTCCTGAGTATATTAGAAGGTGTAAGCTGCCAAAATTGCAAGTGCACTTACACCTTGAGAGCGGTCCTTCCTCGCCCTTATATTTGAGATAATTGATGAGATAACTCTAGAAGCTGATCCAGGCTCGATAGGAATACAGTCGTCGAGCAACAAATCTAAGATAGGGGTATCCGTGAGTGCAGCGTCAAAATTTGACTTCGGATCGTTTCGCCTGTCGCGTATGCTCACGTGGCTTGGATCACTGGCAAGCGTGGCTTTCCTTGTCCCCTCCATAGTACTCATGGGAATGACCTTTATAGGCTTGCCGCCACTTTTTGGGCAGCTCGCGACATAGTCCTGCAATTGGTGGCGGAATTTGCAACGATCTCCCCATTCACAGAAGCCGTGGGAGAACCAAAAGAAACAGGTCGGGCAGTCCGGGGTCGACTGAGTTGGATCATGCATCGACCCATTAGACCGAGGCTCCCGCATCGAACTTGATGACGATGGCATCCGTTTCGCTTATGTTGAAGTAGGAAAAGGAGTTTGTCTGCTTAGCAAGTCTTCCGAAGCATTGCTGTACCGGGGTAATGATGCCATTTTGTGGTTGCGGCAACGTTTGGTTGCCGAACAGAAACGGCCCGTAGCCTGGTAGCGAATCTTCGAAATTCGCTCTAGCCTTTCGAACTATCTCATCCTCGGATATTGGCATCGTCGCTCTGGATGTGGTTCGGGGTAGTAGAATTGGCCGAGTTGACGGTTATGAGATAGGAGCCATCGGACTCCACGATAAGATCTTGCGCAGCCAATACAGCTGAGTTCGGAGGTACATTGACGTTCGAAAGAAGAGAAAAGCTGCCGTCTGCTGGGGCAGTGCTGGAGAGTGAAAAAAAGACAAGGACAGCGTTGCGTCATCGGAGCACGTGCTCACGTGTCTTAGCGTACTTCTGCAAATCATCCGCCGCCTCAACTCTTCCCTGCGCCTCCACCACCTTCCCGTAACCCCTACCCTCACCGTAATGCGCCTCCCACCATAGCCCCAATACCAAAGCGAATTGCGCAAACCTCCACCGAGCTCAAAAAGCAATACAAGCAGAGTAGGCCACCTCTCAACGAGCGACAACGGAAACAGCTCGAGCTCGACTTCGAATTAGACCAGCGCGCCGCCTGCGCACGCGAAGCCGAAGAACGCAGCCAAGCCGCCAAGAAGAAGCGCGAGGAGGGAGAGGCCAAAGAGGCAAGGGCGAGGAAGCAGATTGGAGTTGGACTTGCAACACAGCTTATTGGATACAGCCATCCACAGGAGCAGCTGAAGAACGATGCCACCGACATGGCAATCGATCTGCCGGAGCTGAACAAATCGTCTGGGGAGCAATGGGCTGATGACGGCCTGGACGACGACTCCCTCCTCGAAGCACATGACCTGCTATTGTCGGGTTCAGTCGAAGGGCCGCAAGCCGTTGTGCATCCACTACCCATGCCTGCTCCAGCTCCTTCTACTACACTCACTCCACCTGTTGCGCTGGCCCCACCTAAACCGCTTTTTCAAAAAGATACGCCGGACTTCATACGCACGCATGGGCCGATCAATAAGGCGATCGAGGCCGTTTTGGATAAGCTGCCTGAGCCTCTTCTTGAACTGCTGTCGCAGGATATGTCTTTGAGGACACCAGATTGGGACCCTCCGCATGCATTGCTCCACAAACTGAACCCGATCGGTCTGCCTCCACACCGACTGTGTGTTAAGGTCGACTGCGTTGTCTCTCTGCTTGGTGGCTCAAACACAAGCAGTCAGTCACCGAAGAGCCAGCACTTGCGCGTCCTGAGATGCGAGAAGGATCGCTTGGAATGTTTGGTCCTAGATGGACAGCTGGAGGTAACAAAGATCTTCTTGACCCGAGTGGCTTTTCACGCAAAGTACAGAAACTTCGATGAGCATCTCTTCCAGCGCACACAGTTCCCAATACGCGTCGCAGCCGACTACACGCCGTCTAGCCTGCTACGAGACACATCGCAAACTGGATTCAAGCTGCCCTCAATACGTGGTTGTATGCCACCTGCAAGCTTTCCCAGGAAAACCACACCACCTGTCGCAAAGGCAAAGTTACAAGCAGACCAGAGAACAGGCTTCACGCTACCTGGTCTTCCGGCGTCGAAATCGAGCTCGTTTCTCCCATCCAAGCTTATACCCACCAACATATCTACGACACTTATATCGCAGTCGATGACGGATGGATGGGATGACTTTCTCGAGAGTGGTACTCAGATCGCCCGAGAGCTTGCTTCTGAACCAGCTCTAAAAGCCAATGTACAGTCATGGCCCCTCTTTACCGCACCAGCTTCAATAACTGATTTCCTTCCACCGATGTCCACTCAAGACCTTGACTTCTCGCTGGAAGATCCGGACGATAAACCTGAGCTTGAACCCAAGCCTGGATCCAAGATATCCAAACTAGCCGCTGGTCCATCGCCGTACGAACTGGTCAACGCAATGCCTGCGCCTCCACCTGCAAGCCCGGTAGCTCCTCACTCTGCGCTGACTGCGACGAAGTCGGTAGTATCTGTGCAATCACTAGTGCAATCAATACCTGTTCAAGCTACACAGCATCATGGCAAGACAGTACCAGCGCCTCCACCAGCCAAACTCCTGATCAGATACCAGAAAGCTGCAAATGCTACTGCCCACGCGAAGACACCGACACGTCAACTCTCGACTGCTAATACCAGTAAGCCGTTGATGTCGACCAGGAAGATAGCCGGGAAGTGTCTTCATCCAGGCCCCTTTGCTACAGGACTCAAAGCTGAACTTGCGAAGCTCAGAGCTTCGCAACTACCAAAGTCAATGACTGGGCCATATGCGAAACGTAAATCCACAACAACACCTTCTTTAGGCCCTTCTCAGCCCACAAAGAGGCAATGCGGTCCAACGTCGCGCCCGGTACTGCCAGCATCATTTGAGGACTTCGGCCTGTCGACGCAGGACGCAGCTTCGTTTTTCGACGACGACCGCTTGAGCTCTGAATCCCCGCCGATCCCCGTTTGAGGGCATGATTATGCTACATTGCACTTTTGGGCGCTCGAGTTTGGTCACTATACCCATCTCCTTAATTCCATTTGCGAGCAGTACGCTCTATACTTTATTAAAGGCTATAATGGTAGATTATCGGTCACGATGGGTGACTCGGTCTGGAGTTTGGGTCTAAGTCTTAGATATGATACCCGTTCTGTTCGTCGTCCGTATGCGCCCACGAACCTCTCAAATTTCAACTTGCACAGATATTTAATGCCCGTGCCCTGTTAACGAGAAATTCCCCTTACGGAGATGGAAATGTTCTCTACGCACTTGATTACTTACTGCATACGTCCGCAGAGTAGTACTTGCGTCGCAGCCCTACATCACTACAACCAGTCGAATGCTTTCTGGTTTCGGGGCGCCTGTGTGGTACTTTGATAAATCGGGTAACGTCCATCCTTGCGTAACGGGACACCCTGCGTGGCGGGACGCCACAGACACTCCCCAACACAACAAACGCAACGATAGGTTAGAAGAACAGATATTCTCGGAATACTAGCTTCAGACTACAAATCTTATTCTCTCCCAAAGTCTATCAGAAATAGGTTCGGCTTACCGTGCAATACAACGAATTGGTATAAGCGTCACGCGACCGCCTCGCTTTGGCTGGCCGTGGATACGTCGAAAGCTTATGCATCTTGTCGAAAGTTCGTCAACTTGCAGCTTGTGATATCACTATCTTATCCCGAGCACTGCGCTTAAGCTGGAGGGATTGTTGTGCGTCATTGCTAAATGCAAGACCGCCTGCTAGAAGTGCTAGATAAGGAGGACCCACACACCTAGCTTAAAGCAGCTTAGCTGCAATCTATCGCCGCCGACACTAGATCTGTGGCCTTGTGGCTGTGTGGCTGTGCGACGTGTTTGCCAAGCGCGCCAGGACACCCGAAAACCGGTTCGGATTGGGGGCAAGGTTGGGTTTGAAGGCCCTTGCGCATAGCTCGTGTCAATGAACACACCTAGCATCGAAATTGCAAGCAGCTTCCGATACAGCCATCGTGCAACTTAAAGATGCAGTACAGTGCACAATTAAAGCTAACGCGAAAGCTTACGTACTATAGAGACAAACTATCGCGCCGCTCTACAGCTTCACAGACCCGCCGTTAATCCCTCGTCCCACCCACCACGTCCTTGTACCTCTTGATCACATCGCAACCAATACATATACCGAGCAGCAGCCGGACATCGCTTTTGCTCGTGGAAGGAGAATATCATGAGTTTAATGGCGTGTAAAGAATCGGGGGTCTCACACAGCGGGCATAACAGGAGACAGAGACCAACAGGCATGATACAGAATACTAA
>NW_025091327.1:3508802-3518179 GCF_907166805.1 Alternaria atra
GCGACAGTAGCCGCCTAACATTGTTGCTCCAACACAAACACCCCGCAAACCACCTCGACCTTTCATAGTCCCAGAATGGTACGAAGGCGACGCAACGAGCACCAGGAAACATTGCTTGCACGGCTTTGGATCCTTTTAGTGATTTTTGACTAGCCGTTCGCTTCGGTGGCTCCCCAGATTGCGAGGGTTTTACACCATCAGCACCAGGCAGATCTGAGCTATCATCATTTGAAGACAGACTAAGACCATTGGTAGTAAAAGTGATGATTTTGCCATTGGGGAATTCCTGGAGAAGTCGTCCAAGGTCTGCTTCAAGAATATCTGCGAGCTGTACCTCGCCAATCCGGTCATAGGTCGCCATTCCAAGCACTTGACATTTTTTTGAGCTTGAACGAGATGAAGCGCAATTCGAGGCAATTCCATCGGTACCACTTGCGCTGTCACTAGAGGACATTTTCGAAATGTCGGACTCATAAGGAGTGTCAGTGTCATTTGCAAAGCCCCGTGGGCCGTGTCGCTGGTAATTGGCAGCGACTGAGGCGTCGAGAATGAGCACTCCGTCGAGATCGCTGGAAGCCATCATAATACTGGCAGCTCGTGAAAACATGGACTTTGCGTTCATGGGCAAGATTTCGTTTTGAAGTTTCTCTATAGCCTGATTTCGGACAGATTCGCTGCGGGTTTTGGACACTGGCGAGGTAGGTGGGGAGGTAGGCTTCGCAGTCCCTTCAGGAGATGCAGCGATACTCGTGTCGACGGAGGGCATGGCAGGTTTAGACGCGTCAGGTCTAGGAGGTGAATGAGCTGAGGTGCTTTGTAGATGTACTACATTCGTTGCATCTTTCTGGGTGGGATCGATGTTGCTGCCTGTGTCGAGTGGCGATATGACTGCAGCGCCTTCGGCAAATGAGATAAGGCCGCGAGTGAAGCGCTCCCCGCGCCGGTAACAATCCTGAACCGTGTATGTATGAAGATGGTCCATAACGGTGGCTGCTAGACCCCGTAAGAGAACAACCTCTTCTTTGGTTAACCCATCACGTGACTTGCCGTCAAAGACACACACATGGAGCCGACGATGCAACCATTGGGACTCTTGAGCGCCGTGCTAGCGAAGAAATGCATCTCAGGGATGCCCTTGATGTGGTCTCGGAAGGTGGATCTTCCATCTTTGGTAAGATCGTCGATGGAGAAGACTGGTTCGTCTTCGGGGGGACAAGCTCAGCAGCTCTTTACACAAGCCCCAGCTTCGTGGAGTACTCACGTTTCCCAACCAAAGAGTCTCGGGCGCATCTCCTGGCATCTCTGGACGAAGTGCAAGATCGCGCGTAGCTTCAGAAAGCCAGTGTTGGCGACCGCTTTCTTCGTCTAGGAGCGAGACCATGCATCGTTCAGCATTGAGTCGGATGGCGGCCAGTTGACACAGGGCTGTAAGGACAGTATCTGGAGACGGCCGTGGGCAATGTTTCGGCACATGTTCAATGTAGGGGATGTTGGCAAAGGCCGAGCCGTAGAGCAGTAAGACATCGCGGTTTCTTTTCATCTGTTCCCGCTCCCGCTGCCTCTCCTCGCGCGCGATTGATGGCCGACTCATGATGTCAGTGTCGATCCCGGGCCACCAGAACGAGCGGAGCGCGTCCACGAGGTTGCGCGCACTCCTTCAGACTTCAAATACTGCAGTGAAGGTCGACGTTGGAACGAGAAGCATATCCAAGGTGTCGTCCCGCACGTCATCGGTTGAAGTCTGCATTTCGCCGCAGAGGCCGTCGGTCTCGATCGCTGCGCTAGCGGCACGCTGCGGCAGGGGGGTGGCAACAGCGAAACCGAAAGTACCAATCACTGCCCCGTGAGAATGGCCGATCTAGACTCCTACACAGCCACATAGCCACCGATCCAGTGTCAGCAGCAATAGATTGCAGCTAAGCTGCTTTAACCTAGGTGTGTGGGTCCTCATTATCTGCCACTTCTAGCAGGCGGACTTAGATTTAGCACAGAGGCACGACAACCTCTTGCGCTCAAGCGCAGTGCTCGGCATAGGATAGTGATATAACAAGCTGCAAGTTGACGAGCTTTTAACGAGATGCACGAGCTTCTAACGCACCCACTGCGAGCTAAAGCGAGGCGGCCGTGCGACGCTCATAGCAAATTGTTGTATTGCACAGTAAGCAGGACCTATATCTAAAAGACGTCAGGAGAGAATAGACTTATATAGCTTAAGGCTACTATTCCGAGAATATCTATGCTTCTAACCTGTTGTGGAGTTTGTTATGTTAGGGAGTGTCTGCGGCGTCCCGTCACGCAGGGTGTCCCGTTACGCAGGGATGGACGTTACTGTGCTGCTGATCAGGAACTACGATGAACACACACACGCGCGCGCATCGACAACCTCCACACGCGTCTTGTCACTATCTCCCTTACGCGATGGTGTCATTTTTGTATCCATGTAACTTGAGTTCTATATTGGATCTGAGCTAGGAGCATTCAAAGGTACTGCAACGGAACACTATCTCCTGTTACGCCTAGTACCTCTCAAGGCTTCAATTCATTGACCTGTGGCAGCCTTTACCCGCCTAGTCTAGTCTTCTCCATATTAAGGCCTTCGTACCATCCACGAACGCACTAGCGAACCCTCTACGAATACGCAGACGCACGTCAGGAGAACAATACCTACATTGCCTTGGTCCCTTATTATGCGTGCAATCGTATAGACCCACAAGGCTCATCCGAGACTACGTACATTACACGCCGTTTTGAGTCGACAGGCATATATTCATATAGAGTGATCCACTCGCCCTCTGACGGATCTTCTTCTGGCCCTTCCTTAATTGTTTCTAATTAAGGCGAATACGCTTTTAGTCTTCTAAGGCGGGGACAGAGTCTCGCCAAGATCGATTTAGGGGCTAGACATAGTAGCGGGGGTAGAAAAAGAGTGACACCGAGTTCGCTGGTCTTCATGGTCGTAAGCTGAATACGATGTCGAGACATCAGACGCGCGAGCTCGCGGACTCGTGGATACAAGGTGTTGCCTGCAGCTCTAAACCGCAGATTATCTTCGTCTTCGCAATGGTTAAGGATGATCCTTACTATTTGCTGATTGGGGACTGCAAATCGGATAGAAAGATGGTCATGGCGCGTGTAGCCTGGATAGCTGGGGTACATGCTCGAAGTGACCAATCTTCTAGTGGTACCTTCTCTGGGCCATATATGCGCACGTGTGCCTACATGAATGGTGTACACGAAACAGCTTCTGGAGCCGGGAGCAGGAGCAGGATACCGTGCTACATTAGACAACGTAAACACGGCAACATGTCGCAAAGGACAGGATTCGCGAATCAAGAAATGCGGAATCCTGTTCGATTAGACTATAGAGGACTTGAAGTAATATAAGATTCGCTGGCGGTGGCAATCTCTCTAACAGCACTATTATCATTACACATATACTTAGCAGAACTTGCCCGCCCTAAACCTTTGCGCTGTCTAATATGCTGGTATATACGTGGTTCTTTTTGAGCTTGTGCTCCGCCCAAATTATCCCCTTTGATCAAATGTTGCCGATTCTTACGAGCCCGGTGGTCCATGCGAAAGCTGGGGAAGAGCTTCACTACCAGTAGGCCCCGTACGCGGAAAAGTCTGGTAGATTTCTCACCAAAAAATAGGCTCAGCAATTTCCGCAACTCAAGCTGCCAAGCCACGTTGAGTTTCCAGAACGACACGTTCTTGCTACTGTCTGTACTTGCGAACCCAATGAATTGTCCAGGCGACCAGATAGCAAAACTTCGAATACCGGAAAGTGCACCCAATGGCCCCGCTGCACTCGAATGGTACGTTAAATTAGCAGCACTACGAGCTAAATCTCATTCTTACAGGCAATGCTCCGGTGCGAACGGCGTAGCTGTGGATCTCATGGTTATTTCTGGAGGGTTTGGAGATTGGGAGCGTTTCGCAGAGGACAGCGAGGCTGTACGCATTGCGGTACAGTGTCGCTCAAATACTACGGACCAATCGCGTACCAACGGCACATGTAAATAAACCCGCATAGGTCAAATTTCATACTGGTGCACTGCCACGTCTTTAAGCGCTGTATGCATGTGATATGCAAACGTGTGGCGTAGACTCGTTGAGGTTGTAACCACCCCAGATGTCAGCTACCTACCGAGAAACAAGCGCCGTAACAGCCTAATAATAGTAGCACATCTGTATTCTGAATTTGGTTACCCTTGACAGCATCAGAATCAATCCATGGTCATCACAAAAGGTTCCTTAGCCTGCAAGGCCTCAGCAGGCTGTACTATGCTCTGCCCACCTCGGTAAAACCTTATCTGCTTTGCTACTTGCCACTCGATCCCACAATGGAGAATGAGATTCGAGCCCAAGCAGCTGCTCGCTACTATTGGTGGGAATGGCAGCGGTTCCTGGTCTGTTGCTCTACCCATCTCGCGTTCATGAACTGACTGATCATTGAAGTTGTTCACCCGGCAACAAACCGTACATGCGCCGTTCATGTCGTGCATTAAGTGGAAGGCAATACCGCAGTCGCTGCTACCAGAGATGCAGTCGCAAGAGCGGATAGAAGAAGCTATCGGCACGCTCTGTGGGTACTCTTTGTGTCGAGGCGGGAAGGCGACAACATTAGTGAGGTCGATGGAGGAGAAGAATGGTACGACCTGCATCGGCTTGTGCATCTAGCTACCAGAATCTGGGTAGACAAGCATAGTAGTGCTGCAGATGTGACTCAACAAGCTATAGTGCATGTTGCCGAGGTCTTCCCAAGCGACGACTTTGCCAACCAGGCCGTATAGAGAGCATACATGCCGCACGCACTGCGACTACCCGACACAAAAACATCTGTTAATGCTCAAAGCAGAGCCAAGATAAGTTTTCGGGTGGGACGATGCCTATATTTCGACGGTAGAGTTCCAGAAGCAGTGAGATGGCTAGAGGAGTGCTACCGTTGCAGAGAGGGGCTGGACGAAGATGATCCAGATCGGCTGTCGTCTAAGCATGCGCTTAGTGTTTCCTAAGAAGCGAATGGACAGATCAAGGAGGCTGTGAGGCTGCTAGAGCATGTAGTCAGGATGCGAGACGCTACGCTCGCAGAGATCCACCCCGATCGGCAGGCATCGGAGGGCTGGTTATGCTATATGACCTCGCACCAAGATTAAATTCGACTCTTTCTCTTCGAACATCCCTAATTAGTAGGAACAATTCTTGCCTATCTCCTTACACGCGGGGCGCAGGTTATAAGCAGGTTCTTAGGCTAAGGCGCAAAGCGAGAGAAGCAAACATGTTGGGACTATAATCGTCCTTCTCGCTCAGCCTTGCCATCTCGTGTTACATCTGGGTATCTTCCTGCCATCTTCTTCTTACATAGTCGTCCGTGTCCCTCTCTTCAGGTTCGTAACACTAATTATCTTGCTAAGGGGCATTTCTCGCTTACAGCCGATAGACGTTATCTAAAAATCATAAATACCTTCATCTAACTCCAACGCGACACAACTTTACCACTATAAAGACACTATTGCGCAAGGTTGCCAGAAACGAGGATAGAAAAGAGCTAAGGAAGGCTATCGTAAGCGCTTACTCTACTATATCTCAACAGCTCTTAACGAGTTTAACGCACCTATATGTAAGCAATATGCAGCAACAGATTCCAGACAAAATGGTGTACTAAAATTCCTTCGTGTAGAGTAATGGTTTCTTAGGGTTTTAGAATCATAAACAGCTCACCCGTGGGGTACACTGTAGTTACTCTGTGCCCTTCAATCCTGTCCGGCACCCTCTGTGTCAGGTACCTTGTAGACATACTTTACTGCGCTCGCTTTTCCTGCTTTCAAGTTCTGCAGTCCTTGACTCACCCCTGCAAGTCCGCCTGGAACGACCTCGTGTGGATGCGCTGTAAACTTTCCCTCCATCACCATCCGGAATAGCCATCGAAGATACATGAATCCTTGCTGTCTATTTTCGCCATAAGCGTCCCCAACATTGCTGAACTGAGCAGACTTATAGGTTTTGGGATAGCTGAACCCAGGCGGGGCTGTTTGTTCCAGAGGGAAAACATAGGTGACTTGGCCCTCCGGTGCGAGAACAGCGACCACATCAGTGTGGCTTCCCTTGTCGGATACGGCATCGAAGGCGTGGTAGATATCCGAGGCTCCAGCGTTTTCGAGAGCATCTTTGATTCCAGCCACCACTGCTTCATTTCCATTGCGGTAATCGATAATCACGTCTCCCTTGGTTTTGTCGATGAGCGATTCGGCATACGGAATCCCCCTTCCGGCTACGCCAATAATAGGGTGGATGTTCGACAGGCGCGCCAGTTTAATCGCGAATGCACCCACAGCCGATGCTGCGCCGTAGACAAGAAACGGTACTTTCTCAGCTGCAGGTTTCCATGGCTCAGGCAATCCCAGCCGAATGTAGTTGCCAACTACGGCTGTCAGTCCGGCCAAAGGAATCGTCGAAGCCTCCTCAAAACTAAGGTTGTCTGGTATGTGAGAAGTCATGTATTGCCACGCGACTGCGTACTCTGCATAGCTGCCGCCTGGCTTCATCATCTCGTGGAATGCGGCAACACGATCGCCCGGCTTGAATTCATAAACGTTGGTACCAACAGCGTGCACGAAGCCAGCAATATCATCGCCTGAATTGCTAGCTGCTTTGAAAATCTCTGGTAACTTCCTGGAAGGTTTCTTAGTATGAGGCGCAAGCAGCACACGATATGAATTACCAGTCTTTTGGGTTGCACCCGCTAGCTACGACCCGGATCACCACTTGATCAGGGCCTGGTGTAGGAATAGGCACATCTCTTATTTCTACCTTTTGGGATTTAGTTTATTGAACAACTCGAATGCCGTTGTAAGTCAAACCTTATCAGCGCTGTGGACGAATGCTTCTTTCATGGTCGAGAAAAGATGTCGGACTTTGGGAGGCGGGGCGTGGTGATGAGATGCATGCCGATATGTAGAGAGTATGCAGCTTTATATATCTCGTACGGAGTGAAACCTTAGTGAGTGCGGAGTGACTGTATGGGAGGTGATCTAAAGCAATCCTAGGGAACATGACGTGGGAACGATCCAGTACTCGGAGAACATCGACAAAACCTAGGTGCCTAGGTCAGTTTCATCTGTCATCGCTTAGCGGCCAATAGCACTGTCCGTTAATATTAGTCCGATTGGCAATGCCATAACGTACTCCACAAGCGAGTGGCCGGCCCAAGTGAGTGGCCGGGGTTTGCCAAGACCCCACCAAAACTATAAATTTACACGATCGTACAGCACTATTAACAATAGTAACGTAATTAGAGTAATTATTTCGAACATTTTCAGCAATTTTGCTTTATGCATCGTTTCAACGTCCCTCAGGCGGTTAGGCACTTTGAAGACCATGCTCTAGGGACGGGTCTACTGTAGGGACACACTTAAGCATAATCATCGCGACTCGACCAAGATCTATACAAATCACAAACCCATCCCAGAAATATCGAGAGCTGTGGAGTACTCCGCTCAATCGCAAAGTTCCGAAGACATATCTTACATGTCTGGAAGATTTCTGGCATACTCATTTAAGAAAGCAGATTTGAGCCATATGAACTCAGTTATCTGAACCATGTAAAGTTCTAGTACATCCTCGCAACCAGAATTCTCCATGAGGTCGCTGGGATGTTGTCTAATGCTATCACTTCGCCAGTTCGCACTGCTTTACTCGATGGCGGTGGAGCTTCTGACGCCGGTTCCTTGCGCTTGCGGCCACACTGTCCCTTCTGTGCTGCAGCCTTGTCCTTTGCCGCGCGCCTCACCTTCGCCTCTTCCAGGTCCTCAAAACTCATCACTTTCGCTTTTCCTAGCACGATGGACCTGGTCGACCTACGAGCCTTAGCTTCGTTGTTTATCTTGAAAAGAAATCGGTTTCGATCCTTCAGGAGGGCTCGCTCAGCGAACGAGATCTGAGCAGCATTTGCGAGTTTCTGTATGCGAGTCTTTGTCTCGTCAGGCATATTGGTGTCTTGCTTAATCACGTTGTGCAACGACGTAAGCGCTTCCGCTGTCACCGGCGTCACCGGTGTGATGGGTGTTTGAAGCATTACATCAGGCGTACTGGTGCTCGTAATGGCAGCCTCTGGAATGACGACTTCAACTGGAGGTCTCGGGACGTCTTTCAGCACTCTTTCCAGATTGAAAGGGTACAAACCGGTCGCCAACCACCCAGCTCTGATGTTTCTTTTAGTCAGCGCCGTATCTCTAGCGGGACTGTACAGATAGGTAAAATGCTCTTTGCCGACTACATCTATGCCTCCCCGATTAAGTCGTTCGACCTGATCACGGTAAGTTGGATTCCAGATCACGTGACATGCATAACCAAACACTGGTGTGACAATCTCCTCATACAATGGTGCGACGGCACACCAGTTGACTATATATATATATATATAGAGCCTGAGGCATAGATAGAACATAATCACACTTGCTCTCACTTCAGGGTTTCATCTCGGTATGCTGTCTTCAAGGGTGCGAAAGGTCCGACATCGCAGGGCTGTAGCTTATGAGATGTGTAGGAGGGCAGACGACATAGGATGATGTTGTTAGTAAGACAGAACTCCAGGATCTCGAGTGTTTCATGGCTTCCAAAGCCATCGCAGATTAGCACACGTGGCTTCCCATTAGCTCGTGCTCTGGTTTGAGGATCAAACACGCGCGTGAGCCACTCTAAGTTAATCTTAGAGTCATTGTAGCCGTTGTCAGAGAATCCATAGTGCCATCCAGGAGTCTTGTGGGTAGTCCAGTCGCTGCGATGGGTTGAAGCGGGCCATATAATGAGTGGCAGCAGCGCCCTACCATCTGCACTCACGCACTCGACCGCGGTGACCATCGTCCGCTTTACGCCCCCACCTCTATAGTTCCGCCGATCATCCTTACCTACCAGGACCTTGACCGAGCCAAGCATGCTTAGCATGACGCCCGTCTCGTCCATGTTGTACACGTTCTCTGGCAAGACAGCTGGGTTCTGTAGCACCTGCCCGATTATATCGAACCACTCGACTATCTTGCCATATACGTTGTTCTCGTGACGTTTCCAGTCTATCGACTTGACTTTTCTCGCTTGCAGCTCTGGGTGACGCTCCGCGAAGGCTTTCGGCCAATTCTTGCCCGGGGGCTTGATCGGTTGCGTCTTCGTAGACCGCTGGTGCGCTATACTACAAGCTAGCAAGCGTATGAACTTGATTCGCACTGGGTGGCCAAGATTAGACATTAGCAACAAAAATTGTACCAGAGCTTTCTCCTCCGCTCGGCTGAGGTACTGCTGGCGCTGAGCCTGCTCCTCTCGCGAGCGTCGTCCGTCGCTGCGATGGATAAGTGTAGAGACAGGGACTTTGCTGTGTTCTG
>NW_025091328.1:0-8612 GCF_907166805.1 Alternaria atra
CTAAATACATACTCTCTATATCTTCTCTGTGCTACTTTGTTGGACCTCCTACGCGCTTGCTTAGCATCCGCCGGGTCGTCGTACTTTCTGTTCGCCATGAGTAGATTGCAACACACTCAGCGTAATGCGACGTTACCGCGTATGATAACCACTACCTGTCTGCACGGCAGACCAAGTGACAGATTAACATCCGTCGCCATCCTGAGCCCTACGCATAAGCAGTTTGTATCGTCATCACACTACCAGCCGCGTTGTGGAAATGTTCAAGTGTAGTGGATCTCGAGCATTAGCATAGCGGGTCTTCACATGGTCAGCATTTTGATGGACGAGAACATGCTGAGCCGTAAGCATAAGCAGTTTGCACCATTGCTACAGTTCCACGCCAGCTGCGATGTGTGGACCTTCAAGTAGAGTGGGTCTCAACGTCCCGTACGTTTGGGAGACGCTAGCGAGGTAAGCACAGACAATGGCAGTAGTTCCTGCAGGCCCCGTTAGTCACAGGAACTTCACAAAGTACCAGAGACAGTGCCTGCCGCATGCAGATGCTCTCACTGCCGGTCTGATAATATGCCGAACTTTTGCGAGGCAAGCGTCTTCCGTGCCCACCGCCGCTTAGCCAGTGCAACCACGATAGACTCGTTTACTATGCATTAATGATTGTTAATATAAGCTTTCGATTTTTTGTTTTGATGGGGCTTTAACAAACACCTGTTCAATCTTCCCCCCGTAATGGCTCTAGGAGTTGTAGTTACTGTAAACATATGAGGAGGAGGTTAAGGAAGTAGTTGGTTGATTGATAGAGTCTATCGAAGAGAGCGAATATATATCCTCAGGTTACATAATCAGTGATGAAACGCACTATCTCCACGTAGGCGTAGATGCTGACATTAACTAAATGCTCAAAATGCTCGCCTGCGATGCTGCTCTCTGCTATGGTAGTACAACAGCTATAATAATAATTTAAGCTTACGATATTAACTACCCGTTATTGCGGACTCTACGATATATATCGCGTTGTGGACGCGTCTTCCTACCTATATACGTGATGCAGCTAATCGCGTATCTGACGTTGGCGGTCGCTGCTCGCTATCTCGGAACGACTCCGAACCCTGGGGTCTGGGGTATCGCGACGTCATAACCCTAACCCCAACCTCCGAACACGAAACCCTAACACCATCAACCCCATCAGCTGCGGGGCTGCAAATTCGTGTTAACGTGCAACTTAGCGCTCTAATTAACATATCTAAATCTTAGAGCTATTGGCCTGCGGGAACCTAACTCGACCGGCTTGCGAACAATACTCGACCCAGCCCCCATGCTCAATAATACGCCGAGTCTGGTATATCTAGTCCCCAACTAAAATGAAACCCTAACTCGACTGAGGGCTGGGTCGAGTTAGCGCCCTGGGATAGAGCTATTAGCCTGCGGGAACCTAACTGGACCAGCCTGCGAAGTTTACTGGAATCAGCCTACGTGATGTCGCCTACGCAGGAAAATGTGTACATCTCAGCACCGAAATAACTGGAGTCAGCCCTGACTCCAGTTAGCACCCTGGGATAACATAGATACTAAGCGAGTCGCGCATCCAAGCGAGTCGCGCACCCCACCAACTTTCTCAACCTATTTCACTTTAACCTGCAATGGCTCCACATCGCAACACTATACTGCCTTCAACTGAGGGCGATATTCAACTTGCTATTTTGTCTCTTAATTCTAGCCAATTGCAGAGCAATCGACGTGCTGCTACAATCTTTAGCGTTCCTAAGAGCACACTGCGCGACCGACGCGCTGGAAAGCCTGCCCGACGCGATTGTGAGCCTAACTCAAAGAAGCTTACCAAGCTAGAAGAGGAGGTGATTATCAGCTATATACTTGACCTAGATCAACGTGGATTTGCGCCTACGTACGCAGCTATACGTGATATGGCTGATAAGCTACTCTCAGCGCGTGGTGGCTCTCCTGTAGGCAGAGACTGGCCGAGTAACTTTGTCAAGCGTACGGACAGCCTCAAGACGCGTTTCAATCGAGCGTACGACAGGCAGAGAGCTCTATGCGAGGATCCAGTCTTGATTAGGAGCTGGTTTGAGCTTATAGAGGAGACAAAGGCTAAGTACGGCATCTGCGATGAGGACGTCTATAACTTTGATGAGGCTGGCTTTATGATGGGCAAGATCACGACTCAGCTCGTCGTGACAGGATCAGAGAGGCGAGGCAGGCCAAAGAGTATCCAGCCAGGCAATCGTGAGTGGATGACGTTGATCGCTGCGATCAACGCTGCGATCAACGCTGCTGGCTGGTCAGTCCCGCCGTTCCTTATCTTCGCTGGCCAGTATCACCTATCTGCCTGGTATGAGGAGGATATCCCACGCGACTGGGCGATCGCAGTGAGTGACAATGGCTGGACAAACAACGAGCTAGGAGTAGAGTGGCTGAAGCACTTCAACGCTCACACGAAGACTCGCGTTGTTGGTGCACGTCGCCTGCTCGTCCTTGACGGCCACGGGAGCCACCATTCTCTTGAGTTTCAAGAGCTCTGCAAGGAGAACAACATCTATACGCTCTGTATGCCACCTCACTCATCTCACTTGCTGCAGCCTCTTGATGTTGGCTGCTTCTCGCCGTTGAAGCGCGCGTACAGTCGTGAGGTGGAGAGCCTGATCCGCCACCACATCAACCACATCACCAAGCTCGAGTTCCTGCCAGCCTTCAAGGCAGCGTTCAGTCAATCGTTCACCTCAGCCAATATCTGCTCAGCCTTTCGAGGCGCAGGCCTTGTACCTCTCCAACCAGACGCTGTGCTCTCAAAACTTGACGTGCAGCTACGTACACCTACTCCTCCTCCTCCGCCAGAGGCCCTCTGGGAGGCTCGTACGCCGAGTAACGTACGCGAGCTTGAAGCTCAATCAACGTTAATACGTGAGCGCGTTCGAAAGCATAAGAGCTCATCGCCAGCTTCGATTATTGAGGCGATTAACCAGCTTAAGAAGGGCGCTGAGGTAATAATGCTCTCAGCTGAGCTGATGCGCGATCGGATTGCTAGCCTTGAGAAGGCTAATGAGGCAGCGTCAGCGCGCAAACAGCGTAAGAAAAAGCGTATACAGAAGCGAGGAGTACTAACAAAGGGAGCTGGAGAGGATCTACTCGCTCAACATGAGGCTGACCAGCAGATTGCTCGTGAGCAGCGTCAAGGAGGAGAGCGATCGGGCGTGAGGCGCCAGGCTCTGGCGCGCTGCACGAGGTGCAGAGAGACTGGGCATAACTCATGTACGTGTAAAAAAGATACTCTAGATACTGCTTAATCTACTCTATAAAGTTCTATATATTATGTTATTACGTTGTTGAGATATATGATTATAGAGGTGCGCAAAGTTGGTGGGGTGCGCGACTCGCTTGGATGCGCGACTCGCTTAGTATCTATGTTAGGGGATTCTGCGTCGCTCATTCAGGGTTTCTCGAGGGATTCTGGGCCATAGCCTTGAATCCCGTCGCCCATTAATGATAGGGCTGATCCCAAAAAGTGCCCTGGGATAGGGGATTGATGGTCGCTCATTCAGGGTTTCTCGGGGGATTAAGGGCTATAGCCGTTAATCCTTTTGCCCATTAATGTTAGGGTTGACCCGAATTAAGCATGTATCTTAGAAACATTTGTAGTAGGAGCCGGAGGGGGTGGTGCTGGGGTAGTTGAGCCACCAGTGCAAGTGCCGAAGGCAGAGTTGCAACCGGTGCCGCAGTGACCGGCAGATGATCCGCACCATCCGTATTGCGAGCAGCAGTCGCCGAAAGTAGATCCAGCGCACGTTCCCTTGCCTGAACCGCAAGTTCCGTCAGTGGAAACGGGGGTAGTGCCGCTGCCGCCGCCGCCGCCCCCGGAAGGAGTAGGGGGAGGAGTAGAGCCTCCACCACCGGAAGTACGGTACCAGTTTGCCTCAGGCTCGCCCATGCACTCGCCCATGGTTACACCGCGGTAGCCCTTTGATTTGAGGTACTGGAGCATGTAACCTGTGAGGCTGAGAGCGGTTTGCTCATGGATGTCATGGGCAATAGCGAGGCGGGAGCCTAAGGTTGGCCCGCCGTTAGTAGAGTCGAGAATCCTCTTGAAGTTGTCCTTGGCGACTTGGATGTTGGATAGCTGGTTGTAATCATCCGTGTCCAAGTCAAAGTAGCTGATAACGTAACCCAAGTTCCTCATCACATTCTGGCAAGCCGTGTTGCACGATGAGTAGGGAGGACGCATGTACGTGGGGTACTTTCCGATGATGTTGCGGATAGCCATCTCGTTCCTGACCATCTGATCGTAGCGCTGCGCATCAGTGATGTCGCTAAGATCCTGGTGAGACCATGTGTGGGATGCCACTTGGTGGCCCTCGGCGACCATGCGCTTGATCACATTGGACCATTGCGCTGTGCTGTCGATGGCGCCCTTGCCCAGGTTGATACCGGTGACGAAAAAGGTGGCCTTGAAGCCATACGTGGCGAACTGGTCGAGGACGCGGTCGGTGTAGATGTATGGGCTGTGGTCTGATTAGTCGCGTGATATGAGCGTGAGATCATAATAGAGCTTACCCATCATCGTAGGTGATGGCGACTGTCCCAGCCTTCTTGCAAGCGTAAACACCGCTGCCTCCGTATGCAACACTACCCTTCTGAGGACGGGCATCGTTGCGTGTGCTAGCTCCAGCAGGTGTCTTGTTGGCATCGCAAGCTGGGCCAAAGTTAATCAAGCAGTCAGGGGCTGAACAATGATCCTTTGTCGTTCCGCAGTATCCCTATATCAGGTCAGCGTCCACAACAGTCAAAGATTCAAGACCGACATACTGAACCCGAGCAGCAGTATCCCTCAGCACACTTGGCGTTGCCGAAGCTGGGTCCACAACGACCGTTCTGACCACCTTGGCGGGTCTCCAACAAGCCGCCCCTGGGCTCAGCAGGGTGTCGAAGCACGCGGGCAGCGACAGGAGGTTTGAAGTCGGCTTCCAAGTCCCTGGGTAGACCGAAAACCTTAGGCGCTCCTGGAATTCCACCATGAGCAGCCACAAGGGGCGCCACCACACCAACAGCGAAGATTTCAGAGAAGCGCATCTTCCCAAACGATTATACAGTTAACAATAATACCGGATTCAAAAGTCTGAAAAGCAAAAGACAGCTGCCAAAGAAAATGAGATTTGGCAAAGCGAGAGACTGATAAAGGCCGGTGTGAGAAAGCGGCGCAATAAAATAAAACAACAGCTTGCACGCATATACTTATAAACGCCACCCCCAGCCACGCCTCTCGACGCATCGATAGAAAAAGACCAGAGAAGCATGAGCTAATATGGTAAATGGTGCTGAACCACCGGATTGCGGCAGCTGTCATGCTGTCATGCATGTCAAAGCCGTGTATGGGAAGATCCCAGCGCGATAAAGAATGGCGTTAAAGAAGCAATTCAAAAGTGGTACCGTGGCCGACGGCGCAACGCCCGGATCGCCGCAACGCCCCAGTAACGTCAGAATCAGCACCTAACAACACTGTATTTTTTCTCAACAACCACCTGTCAGAATGTGTTGAAAATTGGAGAGCTAATTCATAGGCTTAATGCGACAAAAGTTGGTTATCTGTATTTAGCTGGAACTGTAATGTTACGTCCTGTTCTGGTTGATTTAGGTGGAGGAGCCAACACCTCTTCCCTAACCTACCAACCAGAGTTCGCAACCAGTGTGGTCAATAAACCGACCGACTCAAACCGGAGGCTTTGGTCGGTCGGTTTGATTGAATAGGTAGGCTTTGTCGGTCGGTTTGAGTCGGTTTGATAGAACGTCGCCCGTCGGTTTGAGTTTGATCAGGTTTGACGACTCAACTTAAAGAAGTTAGCGGATTGCCTAAAAAGGTGACTATTTAGAGCGTCCCAAGTTTGTACTACATTAGCACCCGTACATCAAGTCTACTACGATACTAAGCCGTTCCTGAGCCAGTGTTTCTGAAGCTGGTCCGCTTCAATGGTCTCGGGTGATAGCCTGTTACGCTTGTCTGTAATAAACTTCTTCGTCTGACTAAAAACCCTCTCACACTCAGAGCTCATGCTAGGTATTGAAAACAGGTCTAACGCCATCTTATAGAGGACTGGATATTTGTGTCTGTGATTATACCACCACGCTAAAGGGTTAGGACAATCGTTGTCTTCTGGATAGAGTTCCCTCTCCGAAAAGCGGTGAGTTCGCTAGCGACTTTAGACCTTTTTCGCTGGCGAATTAGTGAATTGCCTTTCCTCTTTCTAAAAGAGCTGTAATCGTTAATTACAGGCTGTCCATCCTCACTGTCTTCGTCACGTGCTAGACCAGCCTGAGCTTGAGCTTCCACTTCGGCCTGGCGCCGATATTCGTCATATAGGCTTGATACAACCGTCTTCATGCCCTTGAACCAAGAAAGCTTTCTCATCGTACCGTTCCAGTGTTCCTCGAAATAATCGTAACCGTAGGTAGGGTGGAGAGCCAGGGCGGCGCGATACACCGGCGTCACGTCTGTCAGCTTATAATATTCCTCAAGCTTCACCCAGCCACACTCAATTCCGCGTTTGAAGTGAGACTCCGGTTCGTCGCGGCATGAAGCTGCAGCATTGTTAAATGCGATGAACATATAGTCCATCGTCTTGAGAGTCTCCTAAACAGCGCCATGGCCACCTTCTTTGCTATGTCTGTTTGCATTTCCTTCTATGGTCTTTGTGAGGATATAAAACGGTTCTAGAAAGTCGCGGAAGCGTTGCAACTCGGCCCACCCTTCAGCATCGAGGAAGTCTTTCGTTAGGTCTTGGTGCCTTGGGTCGTTTTTTGACTTTTGCTAGCGAATTTGATAGAGTTCTAAAGCGTCGCGAAGCTCGAGTGCTAATAAACTGTTAGCTTTAGAGCTAGAAGGACTGCAAGCCTAAGGTATCAACTCACCACGTTTTATCATAAGGTATACTGAATTCCAGCGCGTTTTGCCGTCAATAACAAGGTCAATAGTGAATATCACATCGTCGCTCGCAAGCTCGTCTTGAAGATCTCGAAGGACCTGTCTTGGTTGATCTGACCGACGGATATAGGTGGCAAGATTATGGAGTCTGCCGATAGCCCCTTTTTGGGCCCAGATTTCGAAGCAGGTTTCGTCGCTGGCACCTCGAAGTTCGTCCTCGAATTTGCTCACGTTTTCACCGAAGATAACTGCTCGTACAATGAGATTAATGATATGGCCGATACAACGCAAGCGTCGTTTGTTGACGTCTATAGGAAACCAGAGCGCAAGAGCCTCTAGGCATGTATCGTTGGTGCCGGCGTTGTCAAGGACAAAGTAGCCTAACTTTGAACCCAGCTCGTAGCAATCGATAACCTTTTTAATATAGGTCGCGATATTCTCGCCAGAATGCGGACCGATCACGCGTGGCAGACCGATAAGGACGTCACGTTTCAAGCCTTGCCGTCGACAAAGTGGCTCACAATGCCAACATAGTTAAACCCATTAGAAGCGGTCCATAAATCAAAGCTCAAGTGCACCGAACTTTTCGCGTTTTTGATCAGGTCGAAGATGATCTTCCAGCGCCTCTGGAACGCATCATGAATCCAAGTTGATACAGACGCGTGGGACTCGGGCAGTAACTGACTAGCGAGCTCGCCGCCGTTCAATATTAGCCACTGAAGACGCTTACTAGATGCCTGACGAAGGGTGATGTCTTCTAGAATAATCCAGTCGACGAACCGGGCTTTCCACATGGACTCATTGAAACGCGAAGGAAGCCCTGATCCAACACTAGATTGACGCGATAGAGGCGCCCTACATGTTACTGACGACGCCGCAAGTAAAAAGGGATTGACTGGCAGACTTGGAAGCTCACCGGATGGAGAGATGCGGTGCTCACGGGTTAAGTGCTTCGCTGCGTGAGTAGTGCCAGCTGCCGAATATAGAGCCGTTGAGTAACTCTTCTTCAGGTGGCAAAGCTTACAGAGCCAATATCGCGCTCCTTCGTGTTCTAGGCTAGCGCCGTGTCGGAATATCCATGATTCTTTGGCCTTAGTGTTAACCACTCGTCTGTGGCGAGGCCTTAACTTCGCGCCTTCAAGCCGCATCGAGCCATGCCAGATATTCGTCCAGTCAATGTCAAACTCGCATCGAACTTCCTTGTCGATCGATACAGACTCAGAGGGTGCCAGGGTCGTCTCGGAAGCGTCATCGACGCGAATAACCTGTGAGCAAGATAGAAGAGAAGATATGGCAGGGCTACTGGCTCTGCTAGAGGTCATATCGAAGCGACAATATTTAGCTAAATAAAGAAGTTTATAGAAATGGGGCGTACGGAGATGGACGATGCAATATACAACTACAGCATGGACGAGCAGATTAAATTTGGAGGGTTTTTCAGAAAGTTCGTTTGTTTACCTAAACTAACATAGATACTAAGCGAGTCGCGCATCCAAGCGAGTCGCGCACCCCACCAACTTTGCGCACCTCTATAATTATATAACGTGAGCGGCAAGCGAGCTGCGCAGGCAAGCGAGCTGCGCACTAAATGCAGCCATCCACCCCAACACATCAACAACTCACTACTACAACATCGTACTATGGTGTACAGTACGTTAAATTAACCCTCTACTTCTGCTGCATCTCT